>NC_056725.1:47864363-48164363 GCF_019279795.1 Protopterus annectens
CATTCAAGTAAGAATGAAGGCGACACAAGACAACATAACATCATAACACAAGAGAATGCACAGATTGCGGGGGGGGGGCTCACCATGTCAGACAATATAGCATAATGGAACATACATGTTGGGAGGGCTCGCCATGACAGAGAACACAGTACAAGTGAATGTACAGGTTTGGTTGGGGGTCTCAGCAGACTGAACACAGCACAAGGGAATCTACAGGTTTGAAGGGGCTCACCATAACAGAAAACATACTAAAATAGAATGTACAGGTTGGGGGGGGGCTCATAATTACAAACAGCACAGCAGAAGGGAATGTACAGGTATGGGGGCTCATCAGGACAAAGAATGCAGCACAAAGGAATGTACAGTTCGAGGACTCTTGAGTAGAGAAAATATAGCACAATGGAATTTACATGCCAGGGGCTCATTTGGGTCAGACAACACAGCGCAAGAGAATGAACAGGTTGGGGAGCCTCATCATGACAGAGAACACAGCACAAGGGAATGAAAATTTGGGGGCTCATCCAGACAAAGACACAGCCCAAGGGAATGTTCAGTTTAGGGGGTGCTCACCACGACAGAGAACATAGCACAATGGAATGTACATGTTGGGGTTGGGCTCACAATAACAGAAAATGGTACAAGGGAATGTAAAAGTTGTGGGGGTTTGACAATGACAGAGAACAGAGCAAAAGGGAATGTATAGGTTTCAGGGGGGGTTACCATGACAGAGAACATAGCACAAGAAAATGTATATACTGGGGGGGGGGTTCACCATGACAGAGAATATAACAAAAGGGAACTCACGTTAGGAAGGCTCACCATGAAAGAGAACACAGCACAATGGAATGTACAGGTTTGGTGGGGGATCATCGGCAAAGAGAACACAGCAAAAGGGAATTTACAGGTTGGAGGAGATACCATGACAAGGAACATACGAAAACAGAATGTACAGGCTAGGGGGGCTCATATGGACAGAGAACACAGCAGAAGGGAAAGTAGAGGTGTGGGAGGCTGATCAGGACAGAGAACACAGCACAAGGGAATATACAGTTTGGGAGGCTCATGAGGAGGGAAAATAAAGCAGAAGGGAATTTAGAGGCTGGAGAGCTCATCAAGGCTGAGAACAAACCAGAAGAGAATGAACAGGTCGGGGAGGCTCATCATGACATAGAAAATAGCACAAGGGAATGCACAGGTTGGGAAGGCTCATTAGTGCAGACAACACAGCACAAGGGAATGTACTTGTTTTGGGGGATCATGAGAAGAGAAATACAGCATAAAGGAATTTACACTGGGGTTCTCATCAGGACTGAGAACACATCACAAGGAATGTACAGGTTGGCGGGGCTAACCAAGACAGACAACACAGCATAACTGAATGCTCAGATGGGGGGCATATTATGACACAGAACACAGCACAAAGGAATGAACAGGTTGTACAAGGTTCATCATGACAGAGAACATAGCACCAGGGAATGCACAGGTTGGGGGGCTCATCATGACAGACAACACAGCACAGGGTAATATAGGGGTTAGGGGGCTGACCATGACAGAGAACATAGCACAATGGAATGTACAGGTGGGGTGGCTCATCCAGACAGAAAGCACAGCACAAGAGAATTTACAGGTTGGGGGGCTCACCAGACAGAAGAAAAAGCACAAGGGAGTGTACATGTTGGGGACTCAGTATGACCGTGGGCACAGCACCATGGAATTGGACAGGTTTGGGGGGGGGCTCATCATGACAGAGAACACAGCAAAAGTGAATGTACAAGTTGGAGAATGCTCACCATGACATTGAACATAGGACAAAGGGAATATGCAGGTTGGGGGGTTCATAGGAAAGAGAACACAGTACAAGGGAAAGTAGAGGGTTGGGACTGCTCATCAAGACATAGAACATTGCACAAGGGAATATACAGGTTGGAGGTGTCATCAAGACAGAGAACACAGCACAAGGGAATGTACAGGTTGAGGGGTCATCATGACATAGAAAACAGCACATGGGAATGTACAGGTTTGAGGTCTCATCAGGACAGAGACCATAACACAAGAGAATGTACAGGTTGGGGTGGGCTCACCATGACAGACAACATAGCACAACGGGGTGTAAGGTTTGGGGTGGTCATCATGCAAAGAACATTGCAGAACTGAATGTAGAGTTCTGGAGCAGGGGGCTCACCATGACACAGAGCATAGCACAAGGGAATGTACAGGTTGGGGAAGGCTCACAATGACACAGAACATAGCACAACGGGGTGTACATTTTGGGGGTTGCTCACTGTGACAGAGAACACAGCACAAGGGAATGTACAGTTTTGGAGGAGGGCTCACCGAATATAACAAAAGGGAATTCACGTTAGGAAGGCTCACCATGAAAGAGAACACAGCACAATGGAATGTACAGGTTTGGTGGGGGATCATTGGCAAAGAGAACACAGCAAAAGGGAATTTACAGGTTGGAGGAGATACCATGACAAGGAACATACGAAAACAGAATGTACAGGTTAGGGGGGCTCATATGGACAGAGAACACAGCAGAAGGGAAAGTAGAGGTGTGGGAGGCTGATCAGGACAGAGAACACAGCACAAGGGAATATACAGTTTGGGAGGCTCATGAGGAGGGAAAATAAAGCAGAAGGGAATTTAGAGGCTGAAGAGCTCATCAAGGCCGAGAACAAACCAGAAGAGAATGAACAGGTCAGGGAGGCTCATCATGACATAGAAAATAGCACAAGAGAATGTACAGGTTGGGAAGGCTCATCAGTACAGACAACACAGCACAAGGGAATGTACTTGTTTTGGGGGATCATGAGAAGAGAAATACAGCATAAAGGAATTTACACTGGGGTTCTCATCAGGACTGAGAACACATCACAAGGAATGTACAGGTTGGCGGGGCTAACCAAGACAGACAACACAGCATAATTGAATGCTCAGATGGGGGGCATATTATGACATAGAACACAGCACAAAGGAATGAACAGGTTGTGTAAGGTTCATCATGACAGAGAACATAGCACCAGGGAATGCACAGGTTGGGGGGGCTCATCATGACAGACAATACAGCACAGGGTAATATAGGGGTTAGGGGGCTGACCATGACAGAGAACATAGCACAATGGAATGTACAGGTGGGGTGGCTCATCCAGACAGAAAGCACAGCACAAGAGAATTTACAGGTTGGGGGGCTCACCAGACAGAAGAAAAACCACAAGGGAGTGTACATGTTGGGGACTCAGTATGACCGTGGGCACAGCACCATGGAATTGGACAGGTTTGGGGGGGGGCTCATCATGACAGAGAACACAGCAAAAGTGAATGTACAAGTTGGAGAATGCTCACCATGACATTGAACATAGGACAAAGGGAATATGCAGGTTGGGGGGTTCATAGGAAAGCGAACACAGTACATGGGAAAGTAGAGGGTTGGGACTGCTCATCAAGACATAGAACATTGCACAAGGGAATATACAGGTTGGAGGTGTCATCAAGACAGAGAACACAGCACAAGGGAATGTACAGGTTGAGGGGTCATCATGACATAGAAAACAGCACATGGGAATGTACAGGTTTGAGGTCTCATCAGGACAGAGACCATAACACAAGGGAATGTACAGGTTGGGGTGGGCTCACCATGACAGACAGCGTAGCACAATGGGGTGTAAGGTTTGGGGTGGTCATCATGCAAAGAACATTGCAGAACTGAATGTAGAGTTCTGGAGCAGGGGGCTCACCATGACACAGAGCATAGCACAAGGGAATGTACAGGTTGGGGAAGGCTCACAATGACACAGAACATAGCACAACAGGATGTACATTTTTTGGGGGGCTCACTATGACAGAGAACACAGCACAAAGGAATGTACAGTTTTGGAGGAGGGCTCACCGTGAAAGAGAACATAGTAAAAGAGAATGTACAGCTTGGGGGCTCACCACGACAGAGAAGGTAGTGCAAGGGAATGTAGAGGTTCTGGTTGGCTCATCAGGACAGAGAACAAAGCAGAAGGGAATGTACAGGTTGAGGGGGCCTCATTAGACAGAGAACACAGCACAAGGGCATGTACAGGCTGAGGGACTTATCAGGACACAGAACACTGCATAAGGGAAAGTACAGGTTGGGGGGCTCATCATGACAGAGAACACAGCACAAGGGAATGTACAGTTTGGATAGTGCACACTGATGCAGAACATGAAACAAAGGGAATATACACGTTGGGGGTTCACTATGACAGAGAACACAGCACAAGGGAAAATAGAGGTTGGGGCCCCTCATCAAGACACAGAATATTACACAAGGGAATGTACAGGATGGGGGGATCGTTAAGGCAGACAACACATCACTAGAGAATGAACAGGTTGAGGGGCTTATCATGACAGAGAAAAGTGCACATGGGAATGTACAGGTTGGGAGGGTCTATCAGGACAGAGATAAGGCACAAGTGAATGTACAGCTTGGGGGGGGGAGTCCTCATGACAGAGAACACAGCACAGCAGAATGTACAGTTTGGGGACTCATGAGGACAGAAAACACAGCACAAGGGAATTTACAGACTGGGGTGGCTCATCATGACAGACAACATAGCACAAGGGAATGCACATGTTGGGGAGGCTCATCATGACAGAGAACACATCACAAGGGAATGCAGAGGATGCGAAACTCATCATGATGGAGAACACAGCACATGGGAATGTAAAGGCTTGGTGGGGTCATCATCAGAGAGAACACTGCACAAGTGAATGTACAGGTTGAGGGTCTCACCATGACAGAGAACATACCAAAATAGAATATACAGGTTGGGGGAGCTCACAAGGGCAGATAACACAGTAGAAAAGAATGTACAAGTGTGTGGGGTTGATCTGAACAGAGAACATAGCACAAGGAAAATTCAAAAGTTGGGAGGCTCATCCAAACAGAGAACATAGACCAAAAGAATGTACAGGCTGGGGGGGGAGCTCACCATGACAGAGAACACAGCACAGGAGAATGTATAAATTGGGGGTCTGACCTTCACAGAGAATATAGCACAGTGGAATGTGCAGGTGGGGGGTCTTCAGGACAGAGAACATAGCACAAGAGAATTTGCAGGTTGGGGGCTCATCAGGACAGATGATATAGCACAAGGGAATGTACAGGTTCGGGTGGCTCACCATGACAGAGAACACAGCACAAGGGAATGACCATGATGGGTGGACTCATCATGACAGAGAACACAGCACAAGGGGATGTAAGGGTTGGGGGACTGAACATGACAGAGAGCACAGCACAAAGCAGCACAAGGGAATGACCATGATGGGTGGACTCATCATGACAGAGAGGACGGCACACATGGATTGCACAGGTTGGGGGGCTCATCATGACAGAGAACACAGCACAAGGGGATGTACAGGTTGGGGGACTCATCATTAGAGTGACCATAGCAAACTTGAATGTACAGGTTTGGCTTGGTCACCATGAGAGAGACCACAGCACAAAAGAATGTATAGGCTTGAGGGCTGGTTACCATGACAGATAATACAACACAAGGTAATGACCATGTTGAGTGGACTCATCATGACAGAAAGCAAAGCACAAGGGACTGCACAGGTTGGGGGGCTCATAATGGCAGAAAACAAAGCACAAGGTAATGTACAGGCTGGTGGGACTCACCATGAGAGAGAACATGGCACAATGGAATGTACAGGTTGGTGGGGCTCACTGTGACAGAAGACACAGCACAAAGGAATGAACATGCTGGATGGCTCGTCAGGACAGAGAACACAGCACAAGGGAATGAAGAGGATGGGGGGGTCATTATGACAGAGAATATAGCACAAACAAAAGTTCAGGCTGGAGAGTATGATCATAATAGAGAACACAGCATAAGGGAATGCACATGTTATGGAACTCATCATGACATAGAACACAGCACAAAATAATGCACAGTTTGCTCAGGATGGAGAACACTGCACAGACTAGCATACATTTTGGGGGAGGCTCATCATGGCAGAGAACACAACTCAAGGGAATGTACAGGTTGGGAGGGGATCATTAGGACAGAGAACACAGCACAAGTGATTGTACAGGTTGGGGGGGGGGGTCACCAGGACAGAGAACACAGCACAAGAAAATGTAGAGGTTGGGGGGTGTCTCACCATGACACAGAACTCATCACAATGGGATGTAGATGTGGGGGTCTCACCAGGACAGAGAACATAACAGAGCAGAATGCACAGGCTGGGGGTTTCATCTGGACAAAGCACACATCACAAGGGAATGTACAGGTTGGGGGTAATCAAAAACAGCACAAGGGAATGCTCAGTTTGGGGGATAGCTCACCATGAGAGAGAACATAGCACAAAGGAATGTAAAGATTGGGGGTGGGGCTTATCTGGAGAGAGAACATAGAAAAAAGGAAGGTAGAGTTTGGGGGGGTCTCATCTTGACAGACAGCATAACACAAGGAAATTTACAGGTTGGGGTACTCACCATGAAAGAGAAAATAGCACAAGGGTATATACAGGTTGGGAAGGATTCATCATGACAGAGAACATGTTATAGTGGAGTGTACAGGTTGCAGGGCTCATCATCACAGAGAAGACAGGGGAATGAACAGTTTGAGGGGGATAACCATGGTACAGAACATAGCACAATGGAACCTAAAGGCTGAAGGGCTCATCAGGATAGAGAACACAGCACAAGGGGATGTACAGGATTGGGAGGGCTCACCATGACAGACAACATAGTACAAGGGATGAACAGGTTGGGGTTGTGACAAAGAACATAGCGGAAGGAAAAGTAGAGTTCTGTGGGGGCTCACCATGACACAGAACAAAGCACACACAAGGGAATGTACAGGTTGTGGAAAGCTCATCATGACAGAGAACACAACGCAAGGAAATGCAGAGGTTGGCTCACCATGAAAGAGAACATGGCATAAGGGAATGTACAGATCCTGGGGCTCATCAGGACAGAGAACAACGCAGAAAGGAATGTACAGATTGAGAGAGGCTCATCAAGCCAGATAACACAGCACAAGAGAATGTCCAGATAGGGGGCTCAATCTTGACAGAGAACACAGCACAAGGCAATGTACAGGATGTGGGGGCTCAACAGGAAACAGAACACATTACAAGGGAATGCACAAGATGGAGAGGTGCACCATGACAGAGAAAATAGCACAAGGGAATGTGGAGCTGGGGGGCTCACTATCTCAGAGAACACAGAACAAGGGAATGTTCAGGTGCAGGAACTCATCATGAGAGAATACATAGCCCAAGGGAATGTATATATTTGTGTGGGCTTACCATGACAGAGAACATAGCGCAATGGAATGTACAGGTTGGGGGTTCATCAGGAGAGAGAACACAGCACAAGGGAATGTACAGGTTGAGAGAGTCTCATGATGACAGAGAACATAATATAAAGGAATGCAGAGTTTGTGGGATCTCGTCTTGAGAGAGAAAATAGCGCAAGGGAATGTACACGTTGGGGGATGGCTCATCATGACAGAAAACATAGCACAAGGGAATATACAGGTTGGGGGAGGGCTCACCATGGCAGAGAACATAGCACAATGGAAGGTAGAAGTTGGAGGGCTCATCATAACAAAGAAGACAGCACAAGGGAATGAACAGTTTGAGGAGCTCACCATGACAGAGAACATAGCACAGGGGAATATACAGGCCTGGGGCTCATCAGGACAGACAATACAGCACAAGGGAATGTAGAGGTGGAGGTCCCACCATGACAGATAACATAGCCCAAGGGATGACCAGTTTGGGGTGGTCATCATGACAAGGAACATAGCAGAAAGGATTGACAGAGAACATAGCACAACGGGATGTACAGGTTGTGGGGGTCTCACAGTGACAGAGATGAGAACACAAAATAATGTACAGGTTGGAGGGGCGTCACCATGACAAAGAACACAGCACAAGGGAGCATACAGGTTTGGTGGGGGTCTCAGAAGGAAGAACACAGCACAAGAAAATGTACAGGTTGGGGGGCCTCACCATGACAGAGAACATACTAAAATGGAATGCACAAGTTGGGGGGCTCATAATTATAAAGAACTCAGCAGAAGGGAATGTAAAGGTGTGAGAGGCTCATCAGGACAGAGAATATAGCACAAGGGAATGTACAGGCTGAGGGGCTCATAAGGACAAAAAACACAGCAGAAGGGAATGTACAGATTTGCTGGGGGGACTTAGTAGAGAGAACACAACACAAGGGAATATATAAATTGGAGGGGGGCTCACCATGACAGAGAACCTACTAAAATGGAATGTACAGGTTGGGGTCTCATAATTACAAAGAACACAGCAAAAGGGAATGTACAGGTATGGCGGCTCATCAGGACAGAGTACATAGAAGGGAATGTACAGTTTGGGGGCTGCTGTGGAGAGAAAATACAACACAATGGAATTTACAGGCTGAGGACTCATCAGGGCAGAGAACACAGCACAAGAAGAATGAACAGGTTGGGGGAGGCTCATCATGACAGAGAACATAGCACAAGGGTGGCTATATGCTGGGGTTGGGCTCACCATAGAAAATGTAGCACAAGGGAATGTACCGGTTGTGGGGGTCTCACATTGAGAGAGGACAGAGCACAAGGGAATGTACATATTAGAGGGGGGTCATCAGACAGAGAACACAGCACAAGAGAATGTACAGATTGGGGGGCTCACCATGACAGAGAAAATAGCACATGGGAATGTACTTGTCGGGAGGGCTCACCATGAAAGAAAACACAGCACAAGGGAATGTACTGGACTGGTGGTGGGGGGTCACCGGTAGAGGAGCACAGCACAAGAGAATGTACAGGTTGGAGGGGGCTCATCTTGACAGAGAACATACTGAAATGGAATGTACAGATTGGGGGGGCTCATAATTACAAAGAACACAACACAAGGCAATGTACAGGTTTGGTGGGGGTGTAACTGTAAAAAAGAACATGACACAAGGTAATGTACAGGTTGGGGGAGGCTCACCTTGAGAGAGAACATAGCACGGGGAATGTACAGTTTGTGGGGCTCATGAGGACAGAAAATACAGCACAAGGGAATTTACAGGCTGGGGTGGCTCATCAGGGCAGAGAATACAGCACAAAGGAATGTACATGTTGGCGGGGCTCACCATGATAAACAACATAGCATAATGAAATGTACAAGTTGGTGTGCTCATCATTACAGAGAACACAGAACAAAGGAATGAGCAGGTCAGGGGAGGGTGATCATGAAAGAGAACGTAACACAAGGTCATGCACAAGTTGGAGGGCTCATCATGACAGAGACACAGCACAAGGGAATGTAGAGTTTAGGGGGGCTGACCATCACAGAGTACACAGCACAAGAGAATGTACATGGTGGAGGGACTCATCATTACAGAGGGCACAGCACCAGGTTGGGTGAGGGGTTCATCATGACAGAACACAGGACAAGGGAATTACAGGTTGGAGGATGCTCAACATGACACAGAACATGGGACAATGGGAATATACAGGTTGGGGGGGTTCACCATGATAGAGAACACAGCACAAGGGAAAATAGAGGTTGGGGCTGTTCATCAAGACACAGAGCATTACACAAGGGAATGTACAGGTTGGGGGGTCATCAAGACAAAAAATCCAGCACAAGGGAATGTACAGGTTGATGAGCTCATCATGACAAAAAAACAGGACATGGGAATGCACAGGTTGGGAGGCCTCATAAGGACAGAGAACAGAGCAGAAGGGAAGGTACAGATTTGGGTGGGCTGACCATGACAGAGAACATAGCACAATGGAATGTACAGGTTGGGAGGGCTCATCTGCAGAGAGAACATAGATCAAGGGAATGTAGGGGTTGGGGGCTCATCATAGCAGAGAACATATCGGAATAGAATTTACAGGTCGGAGGGCTCATCATAACAGCAAAGACAGCACAAGGGAATGAACAGTTTGGGGGGCTCACCATGACACAGACCATAGCACAAGGGAATATACAAGATGGGGGGCTCATTAGGACAGAGAACACGGCACAAGGCAATGTACAGTGGGAGCCTGCTGTGACAGACAAATAACCCAAGGGATGAACAGGTTTGGGTGGTCATCATGACAAGGAACATAGCAGAAGGGAATGTAGAGTTTTGGGGGGTTCCCTGTGACAGAAAACATAGCACAATGGTAGGTGTAGGTTGTGAGGGTCAACAATGACAGAGATCAGAGCAGGAAATAATGTACAGGTTGAAGGGGGGTCAGCACAACAAAGAACATAGCATAAGAGAATGCACAGATTGGGGGAGGGGCTCACCATGACAGACAATATAGCATAAGGGAACATACATGTTGGAAGGGCTCACCATGACAGAAAACACAGCACAATGGAATGTACAGGTTTGGTGGGGGGTCATCGGCAGAGAGAACACAGCAGAAGGGAAAGTACAGGCATGGGGGGCTGAACAGGACAGAGAACAAAGCACAAGGGAATACAGTTTGGTGGGGCTCACCATGACAGAGAACATAACATAATTGAATGTTCAGGTAGAGGGGATCATCATGACAGAGAATACAGCAAAAAAGGAATGAACAGATTGGGGGGCTCATCATGACAGAGAACACAGTACAGAGGAATGTAGAGGTTAGGGGGGGTGACCATCAAAGAGAAGATAGCACAGTGGAATATATAGATGGGGTGGCTTATCCAGACAGAGAGCACAGCACAAGAGAATGTATAGGTTCGGGGATACTCACCATGACATAGATCATAGGACAAAGGGAATATACAGGTTGGAGGGTTCACCATGACACAGAACACAGCAGAAGACAAGTAGAGGTTGGGGCTGCTCATCAGGACATAGAGTATTATACAAGGGAATGCACAGGTAGCGGGAGGGTCATCAAGACAGAGAACACAGCTCAAGGGAATGTACAGTTCTGAGGCTCATGAGGACAGAAAATACAGCACAAGGGAATATACAGGTTGGGGTCAGCTCACCATGACAGACAATGTAGCACAAGGGATGAACAGGTTGGGGTGGTCATCATGACAAAGAACATAGCAGAACTGAATGTAGAGTTATGGGATGGGGGGATGAACAGGTTTCGGGGCTCATCATGACAGAGAACACAGCAGAAGGGAATGTACAGCATGGGGGAGGGGCTCAATACAGAGCACATAGCTCAAGGGAATGTACAGGTCCTTGTGGCTCATCATGGCAGAGAACAAAGCAGAAGGGAATGTACAGGTTAAGAGGGACTCATCAGGCCAGAGAACAATGTAAAAGGGAATGTACAGGTTGAAGGGCCCATCAGGACAAGGAACAGAGCACAATGGAATGTACAGGTTGTGTGTTGCACCATGACACAGAAAATAGGACAAAGGGAATATACAGGGTTGGGGGGTTCACCATGACAGAGAACACAGCACAAGGGAAAGTAGAGGTTGGGGCTGCTCATCAAGACACAGAACATTACATAAGGGAATGTACAGGTTGGATGGGGTCTTCAAGACAGAGAACACATCACAAGGGAATATACAGGTTGAGGAGCTCATCATGACAGAGAAAACAGCACATGGGAATGTATAGGTTGGGAGGGCCTATCAGGACAGAGAACATAGTACAAGGGAATATACAGGTTGGGGGGAGTCATCATGACAGAGAACACAGCACAGGGGAATGTACATTTTGGGGGCTCATGAGGAAAGAAAACACAGAACAAGGGAATTTACAGGCTGGGGCAGCTCACTAGGGCAGAGAACACAGCAGAAGGGAATGTACAGTTTGTGATGCTCATGAGGACATAAAATACAACACAAGGCAATTTAAGGTTGGGGCTCATCAGGGCAGAGAACACATCACAACATAATGAACAGGTTGGGGGGCTCATCATGACAGAGAACACAGCACAGGGGAATGTATAGGCTTGGTGGGGCTCATCAGCAGAGACAACACTGCACATGTGAATGTACAGGTTGGGAAGGGGGCTCACCATGACACAAAACATACCAAAATAGAATACACAGAGAATACAGTAGAACAGAATATATAAGTGTGTGGAGGGGGGCTGATCTGGACAGAAAACATGGCACAAGGGAAAGCAAAAGTTGGGAGGCTCATCCAGATACACAGAAGATAGTCCAAGGGAATGTATGGATTGGGGGGGGGGCTCACCATGAAGGAGAACACAGCACAGAAGAGTGTATAGATTGGGATTCTGACCTTGGTAGAGAACATAGTACAGCGGAATGTGCAGGTGGGGAGATCATCAGGACAAGAATATAGCACAAGAGAATTTACAGGTTGGGGGCTCATCAGGACAGATGATATAGCACAAGGGAATGTATAGGTTCGGGTGGCTCACCATGACAGAGAACATAGCACAAGGGAATGACCATGATGGGTAAACTCATCATGACAGAGAGCACATCACACAGGGATTGTACATGTTGGGGGGATCATCACAACAGAGAACACAGCACAAGGGGATGTCAGCATTGGGGCACTGAACATGACAGGAAAATAGCACAAGGAAATATACAGGTTGGGGGGCTCATCCTTAGAGTGAACATAACAAAAGGGAATGTACAGGTTTTATGGGGTTCACCATGAGAGAGACCACAGCACAAGAGAAATGTACAGGCTTGAGGGGTGGTTACCATTTTGGAGAACACAGCACAAGGGAATGACCATGTTGGGTGGACTCAATTTGACAGAGAGCATAGCACAAGGGCATTGTACAAGTTGGGGAGCTCATAATGACAGAGCAAACAGTACAAGGTAATGTACAGATTAAAGGGACCCATCAGGACAGAGAACATAGCACAAAGGAATGTACAAGTTGCAGGGTTCATCAGGATACAGAGCACTGGACAAGGGAATGTGGAGATTGGGGGGTGCTCACCATGACACAGAACATTGGACAAAGAGAATATACAGGTTGGGGGGGGGGCTCACCATGACAGAGAACATAGCACAAGGGAATGTACAAATTGGGGAAGGGTTCACCATTACAGAGAAGACAGCACATGGGAATGAACAGGTTGGGGGAGGCTCATATGGAAAGAGAGCATAGCACAAGGGAATGCACTGGTTGGGGGGCTTGTTATGACAGAGAACATAGCACATGGGAATGTACAGGTTGGAGGGCTCACCATGACAGAGAACATAGCACAAAGGAATGGACAGGTTGGTGGGGTTCCTCATGACACAGAACAGAACACAATGGAATGAGCAGGTTGGGGGGCTCATCATGGCAGAGAACATAGCACAATGGATGTATAGGATGGGGGAACTTATAACAACAGAGAACACAGCAAAATGGAATGTACAGGTTGGTAGGCTCATCAGGACGGAGAGCACAGCACAAGGAAATGTACAGGTGGGGGGGTCAACATGGTAGAAAACATAGCACAAGAGAATGAACAGATTGGGGGCTCATCATAACAAGGAACATAGTCGAGGGAATGTACAGATATAGGGACTCATCAGGACAGAGAACACACCATAAGGGAATGTACAGGTTGGGGGGTGAATCATCATGATAAAGAAGGTAGTACAAGGGAATGAACAGCTTGTGGGCATTCATCAGGACACAGAACACCTTACAAGGACTGTACAGCTTGGGGGACTCACCAAGATAGAGAACATAGCACATGGGAATGCACAGTTTGGGGTGCTCACCATGACAGAGATCATAGCATAAGGAAATGTACAGGTTGGGGGGGGGGTTATCATAACAGAGAACACAGAAGGGAATGTACAGCTTGTGAGGTACTCACCATAACAGAGAAAATAGCACAAGGAAATATAGAATTTGGGGGGCTGACATTGACAGAGAACATACCACAAGCTAGTGTACAAGTTGGGGTGCAGGGTTCACCAGGAGAGAGAAAACATCACAATGAACGGTAGAGGTTTGAGGGGCTCATCAGAAGAGAAAACACAGCACAAGAGATTGTACAGGTTAGGTGGGCTCGCTATGACAGAGAAAACAGCACAAGGGAATGTACAGGCTGGGGAGCTCATCAGAACAGTGAACACAACACAAGGGAATGTACTGGTTGGGGGGGGGCTCATCAGGACAGAGAACATAGTACAACGGAATGTACAGATTGGGCGGCTCACCATGACAGAGAACATAGCACAAGGGAATGTACAGGTGGTGGGGGCTCACCATGACAGAGAACATAGCACAAGGGAATGTACAGGTGGTGGGGGCTCACCATGACAGAGAACATAGCACAAGGGAATGTACAGGTGGTGGGGGCTCACCATGACAGAGAACATATCACAAGGGAATGTACAGGTTGGGGGATGCTCATGACAGAGAACAGAGCACAAGGGAATGAACAGGTTGGGGGGCTCATCATGACAGAGAACATAGCACAAGGGAATGTAAAGGTTGGGGAAACTTATAATAGACAAAGTGTAAGAAACTTCTTTGTGTGGAATCTATATATCTCTAGTTAATCACTGCATATTAATCAGATCAGACAAAAGTAGTAGGGTTCCTATCAGAACGATGATAAATCAAAATCTCGAACGCTCGGATTAGCAAAACCGCAAGTAATTGAAATTGATATTGTGAGATTGCGATACAGTGAAGATTGGAAAATATGCCCTTTCCTCACTGTAGTGTGATCTTGAAGTTGGAATATATTTTAAGGAGGGGGTGTGGGGGGAGCAGCCCTCCACAATAGTGATTTCAATTACCTGCGTTTTCGCTCATCCGAGCATTCGAGATTTTGATTTTTCTTCTATGTAATATAGACCCCAGTAGTAGAAGTAGCAAACTTAAACTCATCTTAAGTAAAAAAAAAAAAATAAAATAATAATAATAAAAATATATAATTGTACGGAATTACTAAGCATTCGAAAGTAATCCAAGCAAGGCAGGCAGTCTGTTTCCAGTCGAAAATCCTTTATTAAGTACACAAACAAGCGATCCAAGTAAAACAAAAATAGTGTAATAGTTTCCTCACAAGCTTTCTAAATATATATATATATACTTTTTATCAGGCAATGGAGTGTTTTATTGTGCTGTAAAACAAAGTGTTATTGGTACACATGTTAAATTCACATCCCTTCTCCCATCAGTGTGACATTCGAGCTGGTCCTGCCCTACTTAGTAGCTGTCATAATAATATAACCCTTATGTACTTTAAATAAAATTTATAATGATGTGGTACCTTTTATTTAACCAGCTTATTAAGTAGATTATTAAGTATATGATTTTATCCAAGACAATATACTACATGGCTGGAAATATATCAACCTTAGTCAATTTTGCAATCAAAAAATATATATAAATATATACATATACACTTTGCATGTAAAAAATCAATTGTAAAAAGCATATTCTATTTTCATAACCTATTGTTAACAAAGATTGCTTTTGTCCTTTTAGACTTCTTCAGGTCTGTGTACAAGAACCCTAAAAACTATCTATAAAAATCATAATTAGTTAGCATTGTTATTACACATTATTTTGAATAAAGTGGAAAAAAGAGAACCAGAAAAAAAATAATAAGAAAAAATGTATGATGATGGAAACAAAATATACACTTAAATTACAACTGATTTAAAATGGTATTTAAAACCAACTGGTAGAATAAAATAAAATAAAATAAAATTATTCATGTAAACAATGTGACAATTTTCTAAGTTCCAGTGCACTTTTAATTGAACAGTAGTTTAGTCCAGGCTTCCTAAAAGAGTTCAGCTTTAATTGCCACATGAGTTCATGTTTCTCCAGAATATTCGGGATGTCTCCTTCAAGATCACCCATGTGTATACAATCCAGGATTTGGAACTTAAAACCTGTGTGTCTTTTATGAAGAGAACAGTGTTTGGCTAGTGCATTATTTTTATATCCAGAACGGATTTTTTTACTTTTTTACTTGTTTTTTATAACCCCAGCAAACTCCAAAGAATTTTTCCTCAGGTAAACTGTAGATGTCAGAGATATGATGGGGAAGAAAGAGGTAACTGTGAACATATTTTTTGGAAGTGTAATAAATTGGCAGACTCTAAAAATTCCTTGCAGACTACGTTGTCAGAAATACTGGGTGAGCAAACTGGTGCAACTAAGGAAATGATTTTTTTTTGAAGTGTGTTGCAGGGTCAGAATTGCCTAGTCATAGTAAGGCCTTGTTGAGTTTAGTTCTGGTGGCTACAAAAAAAACCAGTTACTAGAAAATAGAAATCAAATTCTAAACCAGCAGTACTAGAAGTAGTGAATATAGCACTGTCAGACCCCACGCTGATGGACCTCCTGCATATCCACTAAACAAACAGTACCAGAACTACTTGTTCTAAAGACTTAAACCTTACCTGTGATATAAATTGGACCTGCTGGAGAGATAGGTATGTATCCCATAGACTACCCCCATCCATGTGAAGCAGAGTTCCTCCCTAATCCAGTTCAAGTACAACTTGGACAATTGGATGGGAAATCAGAAATTCATTCCTGGTTTGACACCTATGTCTCTGATGCAAACAAGTAATCTGTAAATGGTTCATCTCCCAAACCCATACTCACACTTATCAAGGGTATCAGAACTTGTCAGAGATTTGGGATGCATGGCTAGACTTAAAAAAAGCCCTTGTGGTCATTAGCCTAGTAAACACCTATGAACCTATTTCTGACAGATGACATGAAATCCTACGCTTGAGTTTATTTACAGTCTTGCCCACATAGAATGCATCACTGTGCCCTCACATTTATGTATTTTATTTATTTATTTTACATTTGTTTTTATTTTTTGCTATCTTGATACATGTCAATTTTCAGCGGAGGCCCGGGAAATTACTTTTGTAGTGTTACAGTCACATCCTGCACTGGTCTTAATGATTTTCTTTAAATAAGGGCAATAAAAACTATCACCTTGCTGTATAGAAAGTGTCTTTCGGCTTTTCCCGGTTAGGGGTCGCCACAGCAGAACTCCAGTCCGCTAATGATTGGCAGTAGATTTTTACGTGCCGAGTTGCCAGCTCTGACGCACAACCTTCAACGAAGGTACGCCCATTCATGCATGTCTCCAGACAGAAGACGCTCTAGCTGAGAATTGAACAGGACAACATCTTACTGTGAAGCGACAACACTACCGCAGCACCACCACCCCTTGCTGTATAAATATACAAAATGTACAATTAGTTTCACATCTTTTGGTATTTCTCTCATATGGTCTAGGTTTAAATTCAACAAAACTTCTAATGTTCATGGCCTTCCTATAAAAAAAGGATGGGGCTAAGATGTTAATCTTAGCTATGCTGGGAGCCATGGCAGCCCCCATTGCAATACCAGATTTTTGTTTGTAGTGTTTGCCATTGAAAGTAAAGAAACTGAAGTCCAGTATAAGATTAATGAGGTTGCTTAACTTTTGCAGTTGTGCCTGTGAACCTTGATTATGTTTCTTAAAAGATTGCATAGCTGCTATTATACAGTAATTGTGAGGGAGCACTGTGTACAAGGATTCCACATCAATAGTTAATATTTATTTATTTAAATTTGTTGACTGGGAGTGTCCGACTGGACGTAGGTCCATTTTCAGCGGAGGCCCGGAGAGAAAAGCTCCACAGTTAAAATAGACAGTATATACATTGGATTACATAGTGAATAACAATTTACATAGCAATTACTTACAACATATTTACAGATGAAGAACATAGTACATCAGTAGACAACTAGAATCTTTATCTGTGAAGTGCATACCAAACATTAACAAATGTTACAATGAGAAGTTCGTGCTGTATAATAAGTACTGGCTTATGAGCATCTGAGCTTGCTATAATCAAGGTAGTTAGTGGAGTGGAAAGAAAGGTAGTGATTGGATGGGGTGGATGATATTAGAGTGGGAGTTGCAAGGGCATAGCCAGCATGTTTTCAGTTGCGCTTTTAGTAAAGTTTTGAAATGGGTGCATGATGGTATGGAGGTAATTGTGGGTGGGAGTGAGTTCCATAATTTGGCTATGGCACAAGAGAATAGTGCTTCACCAGTAGAGTTATTGGCTTTAGTGATCTGCAAGTGATTTTTGCTGCTGGATCTTAGTGGTCTGGTGGTGCGATAGGGTTGGAGTAGATTCTGGAGGGATGGGACATTTAGTGGATGGTTTACTAGTTTGTGGGCAAGTGAGAGTTGATACCACTGAAGGAGGTGAGGGAGTTCAAGCCAGCCCATTTCAGCAAGTGAGAGACAGTGATGACTACGGTAGGATGCCCCTGTGGCAAATTTGGCGATTTTGTTGTAGCAGGTCTCTAGCTTGTTTAGATCACATTGCCTTAGGTTGGTATATACTGGAGAGGCATAAAGTAGGGCGGAGATAAGGTGGGAATTTGCTATTGAAATCTTTGCTGCTTTGGTGAGAAATTGCTTATTTCTGTATAACACTCCTAGTTTTTTGTGGACTTTTTTTATAGTCATGGATATGTGAATGTCAAATTTTAGTTTATTGTCTATTTCCACTCCTAGCAATTTGTTGTGTTCAGTTGGGTATATAGTGGTGTTGTCTTTTGCCGTGATGTTAAAGTGAGAGTTGTTTTGAGTATGTTTGGTGGGTTGGAAGATGAGTAGTTTAGTTTTGTTTGGGTTGAGTATTAATCGGGCATCGGATAACCATGTTTCAACAGAGGAAAAGGCTTCCTGTGTGACTTTTTGCAGTTTTGGTAGGGACTGGGCTGAGCAGATGATGATCGAGTCATCTGCGTATTGTATGAGTGTGCCATGTTTGGTGGCAGAGGCTAGATTATTGGTGTAAACAGAGAAGAGTAGGGGTCCAAGGATGGATCCTTGGGGAACCCCTATGGAGACAGGTAGTTGTGGAGATATGTCATTCTGCCATACAATGGATTGTTGGCGGTCAGACAGGTAACTCTGAAACCAGTTAGTGACCGATTGTGAGAAGGATAGGTTATTGAGGACAGAGATAAGTTGTTTGTGTGGGACCATGTCAAATGCTTTAGATAGGTCTAGGAAAGTAGCAGAGGAGAGATAGCCATTGTTTTTATGCTGAAGGATAGTGTTAGTAAAGGAGAGTAAGGCAGTGGTGGTGCTATGGTTTGGTCGGAAACCATGCTGAGTACTGGAAAGGAGGTTGTTAGTAAGGAGGTAGTCTGAGACCTGACAGTGTATGCATCTCTCTGGTATTTTGGAGAGTGGAGAGAGAATAGCTATGGGGCGGTAATTGGTTAGTTCTGTGGAGGGTCCGCCTTTGTGGAGGGGAATTATATGTGATACTTTCCACAGTGTGGGAACATAACATTCTGACAGAGATCGGTTAATCAAGATGGATACTGGGTAGGCCAGAGCATCAGCTGTGGTTTGTAGGTATTCACTTGGGAGGCTGTCTGCTGCTAATTTGGTGGGTTTAAGTTTAGTTAAGAGTTTTTATGTTGGAGGTAGGTACAGGAGAAAAAGAGAAGGCAGTGGGGAGATTACTAGTTGAAGGTGTGGGTTGGAGGGGAGGGGGGTTGTGTTGTTTAGCTAGTGATAGTATGGTTTGGGTAAAGTGTGTGTTGAATGAGGTAGCAATATTTTCTGAGGAGTGAGGGATGTTAGGAGAAGGGGTACTGACTTTACCTGGGTGGAGGATGGAGTTTATGGAGGACCAGAATTGTTTGGGGCTGTGTTGTGAGGAGACTAGGGCAGACTGGTAGTATTGGGATTTGTCCTGTTTTATTAGCTTTTTGACTCTATTGCATAGTTCTAGGAATTTCTGTCTAGCTGAGGGGGTTTTGGTTTGTGCCAATGCTCCCAGGCTTTATCCCTGTTTTTCATTTCTGACTTAGTGGTTTTCTGTAGCCATGGGGAGGGTTGTGCTTTGGTTCTGGAGAATCTTATGGGGGCATGGTAATTAAGGATGTTCAGGAAGGTAGTATTAAAAAATTCAACTGCATCATCTAGACTGAGGTACTTTAGAGGATGCCAGTTACATTCTTTGAGGGATGACATGAATGTGAGTGGGTTAAAGTTTAGTTTTTTACGTATTTGACGGTAGATGACAGGTTTAGCTTGGTATAGGTATTTTTTGAGTAGGAATTTTGGGGAGTGATCACTGAGGCTATCTGATAAGCAGCCTGTTATATATGACTGGGGGCTCTTACTGACTAGTATCCAATCCAGGGTAGTGTGCTTGGTGGAGTTTTTATTTATCCTGGTTGGTGACTGGACTAGTTGAGTGAAGCCATGAAGGTGTACATGATGGGTTGGATTGTTGCCAGAACAGGATTGCCAGTCAATATTGAAATCACCTAAGATGATAGTTTCTTGGGAGAGATGGTGGGTAGACCAGCTGATGAGGTTTTCTAGGGGAGGGATGTTTTGGCCAGGTGGGAAGTAGCATCCAATTATGTTGATGGTTTTGTTTTGGTTAATTTTGAGGTTGGTATATATTATTTCTTCACTGCCTATTTGTGGAGCTGATGATTTTAAGATCTGGATGTTTAGATGCTGTTTAAATATTATAGCTACACCACCTCTGTTTTTGTTTAGCCGGTCTACTCTTAGTATGCCGTAACCTGTAGGGAGTATTTGCTCACTGGTAATGTGAGGTTTTAGCCAGGTTTCTGTCAGGATGACTATATCTGGGGAGTACAAGTCTATGGTGGCATGGAGTTCATGGACTTTGTTGGATATACTTCTAATATTTAGGCATAGTAGAAGGAAGTCACTTGGCTTTCTATTGGCTGTAATATGGGAGAAGTTGTGGTTTCTAGTCTGATTATGAAGATTGGGGTTGGAGATGGTTGGGCCAGGGTTGGGGTGGATGTCTCCACTTAGGGCTAGTTTTGATAAGCATGAGATTATTAGTTTTCTCAGTTTTTGAATGTGTTTGCTTACAAGGGAAACTTTATGATTGTGCTCTGTGGGAATAGGTATGGTGGGAGGGTTACTATGTTAAGTTGTAGGGATGCTTTATGTTTGAGTAATATAGTTGGTAGAATATGTGGGAGGTGCATAGGGATGGTTCTTGAGCTGGTGGGAGGGGAGCTGAGTGTGGGTGAGACATGAGTCGTGGTGTGAGTAGTAGTACAGTGGTAGTGGTTGAGTGGGGGAATGATGGAGCTTCGGTAGGATGTAAGATATGCAAGGAGAGTGCATGCAGTGAGAATAGGAAAGGTATGCTTGTACATGTTAGTTGAGGAGGTGTGATAGTAGTGGGAAGATGGAAGAGGTAGTGTTGGGTTAGTGCTGTGGTTGGCTATTAGAAAGATGGGAGGGGTTTGAGTGCAATAAAGGTGGGGCCACCAGGGGCGGGAGGAAATAGGGGGCAGGGTGGGGAGCGAAGCGGGTAGAGTCCCTGTTAGTTGCTGGTATGAGGGGCTGGAAACAATCACAAAGCAAAGACAAGTGTGTGTTAAGAAACAATTACAATTGACCAAGGACTGCTCTGAAACTGTAATTAATTTCTTAATTTCTCAGGTGGAAAAACAGGATAACCTTGTATCAGTAGGCTACTGTGGTCATAGTTTAAATTTACAAACACACAGTATTGATCAGTTATGGATACTATTTGCTAACAGAAGGGAATAAGAGAAAGTGGAAGATGTGTGTGTGTGTGTGTGTGTGTGTGTGTGTGTGTGTGTGTGTGTGTGTGTGTGTGTGTGTGTGTGTGTGTGTGTGTGTGTGTGTGTGTGTGTGTGTGTGGTGGTGGGGGGGGTGCTTACAACCAAAGCAGAGTGCTCTCCAGGGGAAAATGAATATTGGCTCAAACAGGCAGACACATACTCAAAGTTAACTGTAGCTGTTTGCAGACAGTTCAGACCCGGACTGCGCTTTTCTTACAAGACTGTTAAAGGTGGTACCGCAGTTGAATACTTAAGTGTGGTGTTAGGTCTAGAAAAGAAGAGTACAGAGAGGAGTAAGTACTTTTGAGATGGTAAAAATATATTATAAAGATTATAAAAAACACACTGAGCAAATAGCTACCGCATGCAGGACAATGCCATGCACCAACTACTTAGTATATGCAGATACTGAGCCAATTGGAAGAACATTAGAAAAGAAACCCCAAACAGTTATGCAGTTACAGATAAAAATATAGCGAGCAGCAATCGTGGTTCTCTAATGTGATTCTATCCACCAATAACAGCACAACTATATAGAAATAATTAGACACTAGTATGAGCTGTCTACACACAACACAATTACATGAATAACATTAGTGAACAAGTAATAAAATACTGTCAGCTTCTACTGTTGTTGTTGTGTCTTTCGGCTTTTCCCGGTTAGGGGTCGCCACAGCGGAACTCTGGTCCGCTAATGATTGGTAGTTGATTATTACGTGCCGAGTTACCAGCCCTGACGCACAACCTTCAACAAAGGTACGCCCATTCATGCATATCTCCACGCAGAAGACGCTCTAGCTGAGAATCGAACCGGACAGCATCTTACTGTGAGGCGACAACGCTACCGCAGCACCACCACCGCGGGTTGTCAGCTTCTACTGTAATGTTTTTTATTTTCCTCAAAAAATCCATTGAATCTCTTATGTATGACTTATTCTTTTCTGCTAAAGGTTTCAGCAAGTAATCAAGGTAAATGGCTGTGGCTTCAGTAAGGGAACCACCACTTGCTACAACCGGTCGATAAGGTGGGTCTTCTCTGTTCTTGTGTAGCTTTGGTATTCCAAAAAAGTAAGGTAAACGTGGGCATGGTCTCCATAAATAATTATAAAGATTTTCAGTAATAAGTTTTTCTTCCCATAATGTGGTGAGATTAGTGTTTCATAAATCATATACTCTCTTGATGTCATCCATGGTAAATAACTCATAAAATCTGTTATCCTCCAGCATGTTCTCTATCTTTTGGTTGTAGCTAGTGGTATCAGTCACAAGTATACCTCCCTTGTCTGCCTTCATTACAGACCTGGATTTGTCATTGCCTAGCTCAATCAATGCTTTTCTTTCTCCTTGTGTTAAGTTTTTTCTTAGGAGGTTTTTTAAGGAGTTTCCTGATATCCATCTTACATTTCACTTCAAAAGCAGCTAATGTTTGATGCATAAAAATAAGTCATACATAAGAGATTCAATGGATTATTTTGAGGAAAATAAAAAACATTATAGTGGAAGCTGACAGTAGTTTATTAACTATTGATGTGGGATCCTTGTACACAGTGCTCCCTCACAATTACTGTATAACAGCAGCTATGGAGTCTTTAAAGAAACATAATGAAGGTACACAGGCACAACTGCAAAAGTTAAGCAAACTCATTAATCTTGTACTGGACTTCAGTTTCTTTACTTTCAATGGCAAACACTACAAACAAAAAACTGGTCTAGCGATGGGGGCTGCCATGGCTCCCAGCATAGCTAACACAGCCCTGGAGCAAGTGGGAGGAGGACTTTGTTTTAAACAACACAGACTACATGCAGCATATCACATGCTATTTACGTTTTATTGATGACATCTTTATTGTGTGGGAAGGTGACACCTTGCAGCTTGGAAATTTTGTCACTTACCTTAGTCAAACAACCCCCTTCCAGAAGTTCACCTCTTCCCATAGCTATACTTCAACCACTTTCTTAGATATGCAGATTTCCAAGAACACCAACAATAACAGAATCACCACTGATTTATTCAGAAAACCAACAAGGGTTAACTTATTACTCCACAGTAAAAGTCTACATCCTACAAAAAACAAGTATAATGTAGTGAAGTCCCAAGGCTATAGGTTAGCTAGAATCACCACAGAGATGGAACCATTTTTGAGAAACCTGAACAACTCAGAGAATGATTTTCTAGTGAGAGGCTATGAAAGTCAGATGTTAAAAAACATCTTGGAACCCATTATAGAACTGAAAAGGACTGAAGCACCTTCACACAACCTCCCCAGTAGGAGAATGTTAACAAATTCCACAGAGAATAACAAATGCAAAGATAGCTGCATCCTGACATACACTTTGGATTATCACAGTGTCAAAAATGTTATTGAAGAAAACTTGGACATTGTCACAGGAAACCCTTTTCTGATTAACATCTTAGATGAAGCCTTATCCTTTCTTTATAGGAAGGCCAGGAGCATTTGAAGTTTTGTTGAATTTAAACTTAGACCATATGAGAGAAACACTAAAAGATGTGAAACTAATTGTACATTTTGTATATTTATAGAGCAAGGTGATAGTTTTTATTGCCCTTATTTAAAGAAAATCATTAAGACCAGTGCAGGGGGTGACTGTAACACTACAAAAGTAATTTACAGGGCACAGTGCAATGAATGTGATGCATTATATGTGGGCAAGACTGTAAATAAACTCAAGCATAGGATTTCATGTCATCTGTCAGAAATCTGCTCTGGATATAAAAATAATGTGCTAGCCAAAGACCTTTCTCTTCATAAAAGACACACAGGTTTTAAGTTCCAGATCCTGGATCGCATAGACATGGGTGATCTTGAAGGAGACATCCCGAATATTCTGGAGAAACATGAACTCATGTGGCAATTAAAGCTGAACTCTTTTAGGAAGCCTGGACTAAACTACTGTTCAATTAAAAGTGCACTGAAACTTGGAAAATTGCCACATTGTTTACATGAATAATTTTATTTTATTTTATTCTACCAGCTGGTTTTAAATACCATTTTAAATCAGTTGTAATTTAAGTGTATATTTTGTTTCCATCATTATATATTTTTTTCTTATTATTTTTTCTTTTTCTGGTTCTTTTTTTTCCACTTTATTCAAAATGATGTGTAATAACAATACTAACTAATTATACAATTATATATATTTTTATAGATAGCTTTCAGGGTTCTTGTACACAGACCTGAAGAAGTCTAGAAGGACAAAAGCAATCTTGGTTAACAATAGGTTATGAAAATAGAATATGATTTTTACAATTTATTTTTTACATGCAAAGTGTATATGTATATATTTATATACATTTTTTGATTGCCAAGTGGACTGAGGTTGATATATTTCCAGCAATGTAGTATATTGTCTTGCATAAAATCACAGACTTAATAATCTTCTTAATAATCTGGCTAAATAAGAGGTACCACATCATTATAAATTTTATTTAAAGAACATAAGGGTTATATTATTATGACAGCTACTAAGTAGGGCAGGACCAGTTCGAATGTCACACTGATGGGGGAAGGGATGTAAATTTAACATGTGTACCAACAACACTTTGTTTTACAGCACAATAAACCACTCCCTTGCCTGATAAAAAGTATATATATATATATATATATTTAGAAAGCTTGTGAGGAAATTATTATTCTATTTTTGTTTTACTTGGATCGCTTGTCTATGTACTTAATAAAGGATTTTTGACTGGAAACAGACTGCCTGCCTTGCTTGGATTACTTTCGAATACTTAGTAATTCTGTACAATTATATATTTTTTATTTATTTATTTTTTTACTTAAGACAAGTTTAAGTTCTCTACTTCTACTACTTTTGTCTGATCTGATTAATATACAGTGATTAACTAGAGATATATGGACTGAAAATCTTCCACACAGAGAAGTTTCTTACACTTGTTTAGTGGGTTGTTTTGAGACGTTGATGATACCAAGGAGATTACCTGTTTTTCTTTTTGGAAACTTATAATAGAAAACACAGGAAAACTGAATGTACAGGTTGGGAGGCTCATCAGGACAGAGAGCACTGCACAAGGAAATGTGCTGGCTGGGGGGACTCATCATGACAGAGAACAATGGAAGAAACAGGTTGGGAGTTCATAATGGCAGAGAACATAGCTCGAGGGAATGTGCAGGTATTGGGGCTCATCTGAACAGAGAACAAACCACAAGGAAATGTACAGGTTGGTGGGGACTCATCATGATAGAGAAGAGCGCACAAGGGAATGAGCAGCTCACCAAGACAGAGAACATAGCACAACAGAATGTACAGGTTAGGGGGGCTCACCATGACAGTGATCTTAGCACAAGAGAAGGTACATTTGGGGGCTTACCATAACAGTGAATACACCAAAAGGAAATGTAATGGTTGTACGGTGCTCACCATGACAGAGAACATAGCACAAAGGAATACAGAATTTGGGGGGGCTGACCATGACATAGCACAAAGGAGTGTACAAGTTGGGGGGGATTCACCAGGACAGAGAAAACATCACAAGGGAATGCAGAGGTTGAGAGTTTTATCAGGACAGAAAACACAGCACAAGAGATTGTACATGGTGGGGGATTTATCATGATATAACACAGCACAAAATATTGTACAGTTTGGGGGCCTCACCATGACAGAGAACATTGCACTTTGGAATCTACAGGTTTGGAGGGGGCCATCATCAGTGGCGGCTGGTGACTTCAAATTAAAGGAGGGCTGCAGGAGACAGCTGAATGGGTGGGGCCAATGTGAAGGGGTGTGGCCAACCAGAAAGGGGTGGAGCTATGCTCAAAACCACAACAACTGGAACTTTAATTAAATACATTGCCCTGGGTGCCAAACAGTCATTACGAGAGTCAAGTCAAGACAAAATGAAGTGTAGAAGAAAAAAATATTTCAATGCATTGGCTACATTACAACTTACTTAATATCCAGATGGAAACAGGTTGTGAGGCATGAAAAAATAAATTACTTTTTAAATACATTACTGGAATGCCACTCAAAATTAAGTATAAAAAACAAGCAGCACTCAACTCAAACCACTACTCCTTGCACTGCAGTTCTAATTATAATTTATATTCAGCTTTATAAAATTGCCAAGTAACATGCTGAAAGTAGCAATCTCTGTGATACCCCCACTTGTAAACATGTTCCTTATCCGAAAAAGACCTGCTGCCTGACACAACTATCTACTTGTTTCATGGGGAAGACATGATTAAAGTAAAAAATGAACAGCAAACAAGAAACAAGCTCAAGATACATTGCTTAAAGGATTCCTGCACAAGTTATGAACCACACATGATAGATTGGCATTCTGTTTAGTTTACGGGTAAGCCTGCAAAGATGACTGCAAGTCTCCAACAAAAGATGACTGCAAGTCTCCAACAAATGTAATGAGCTTCTGAAAATACTGTAATCCTGTCCTTTTATTACAAATACTGTCATATGCATTTCAATACCCAAGGCTTATACATTATCTAGTTATGTAAATATTCTCGGCATGGCAACAACGAAAAGGTTTTCAATGCTGGTAATTCTTTAACAGTATGCTTATTAAAGCTTACTTGCATCTTAAAATCTCCGACAAGCTTACCTGATAGTCATTAAATCATTGCTACTTAAACAGAGCAACAGGGCACTGTGACAGCATGCATTTCCTGAATAATAAGAAGCATAAATCAACAGTATAAAAATATGACAGAAAACCAGAACATTCTGCAAAATCAAGGACAGGTGAAAATCCATGGTCGTACTTGTGGTCTACCTTGGATGGGGGAATACTCTGCACACTTACACTGCATAACTGCTCCTTGCCTTCTTTGGACACATCCAGAGCCACTACAATGGGGAGTGGGGTGCAACAAGTATGTCACAATTTGAAATGTCTCTGGCTGACAGTGATGGCTCTGACACTCATATCTCTCAACTTCAGAGCAAGAAATCTGGACAAAGCCATACACAGAACTAGAAGTAGGACACAGGCCCAAAAATGACAATTTTTAAATATTGCTCTTATTAACTTAGATAATAGAACAGTAGTAGGTCTTGCATTAGTACGAATTTTCTGAAGGGTATGAAATCTGAAACTCAAATGTGTGTCATTATTTTCTAACTTCAATCTTTAATGACTTGCCACTAATTTGCCAGAAAAACACAATTTTTCAGACCAAAATGTGATGCAAAAATATAAAGTTGCCACACAATACAGCTGGGAACCTGTCAGAAAAGGGACACCTTTTTAATATTAACACTGTTAACTTGAGCAGCTAACAAAATAAGAGCATCTACATGCATTTCTGAAATAAAAGTAATCTATAACTCTGATCATTGCAGTTATATATAATTGTAAACCCTCCACGTTTTCTTCCAAAATTGCCATTTTGAGGAGGGATTATTAGGGGAGAGCAACATTTTGAGCCAAAATTGGGGACAATGGAGAGGTTTGGATATTCCTAATTCTACAAAGTAATTTGCACATACCTCTCAACCTCTTAATGCAGGAAATCTGGACAAGGCCAAATATATTGGGGGAACATACAAACACTAATAAAAATTGCTCTTGTATAAACTTAAGACAGTTGATAGAATAACAGGTCTTGCATTAGCATGCATTTTTCTGTTTTTTTCAAAACAGGTTTATTGTTTTAACATATACGGGAAATATCATAACAATTGTATACAAGTAATTAAAAATAGGTATTATTATAATATTCAACAAAACAACTAAAGTATTTACAAAGACATCCACTACAATCAGATCAATTAATTAAACTAAAATACCGTGCTATTGAAATTAGAATTTTTTTAACAAATTTTGTAAATTATCCCATACAATATAATATGATGTTTTTCTAGTTGTTCTCATTCTAATTGTGCTTATTTCCATATGGCACATTATATTCATAACATTTTTAAATTCATTGAACGAAGGAGGTGTATCTGAAATCCAATTTCTAGTTATTATTTTCCTGGCCACTGCTAGGATAGACCATAACAAGGGAAGCTTAATCTTTTTAACACATTGAGGTACAGGTGTGTTGAATAATATAAGAGACTTAGAAATAAACATGCATTTTTCTGAAGGTTATGACGTCTGAAACTCAATGTCTGTCATTTAGTGACTTCATTCCTAAATGATTTGCTAGAAAACCACAAATTTTATGAGGAACAAACCAAAAATAAGAAGCAAATATCTATTTATTCTGCAAACATATGGACAACTGAGAGGTATAACTCAACCGGGCTGTCTGAGTTTGCTACCCCCCCCTCACAAAATCATGGTCGAATGGAGCCTCCCCCCTGCAGCCATTCCAATGTCCCATTCCTTGGTTATTTTGCCCCATTTACCATAAACACTGTAATGTGCATACTGCTTTACTTCTGCGATGATTTAGATTTCATTTGAAAGTTTTATTTTGCATTTTACAGCACAAAGCAATGCAGTCTCACAATGAAAATAGACTTATCATTAAAACTTATCTGCCCTTAAAACTTACATGCATTGAAACCCACATTCAAAGAAAATATATTTTGCCAGTGGCAGATAAAGATTAACTCTGGGCTGTTTTCAAAATCATAGGCCTCTTGAGCATGAAACATACACATGCTCTTTGATAAACCATCCTGACTGTATTACATTATATTCCTTGTACAATACATTACAGTTGTTAGAGGGTATTTTAAATTTATTGTTTTGAACATTTTTTCAGTAAACAATGAAACAAAATGCATAAACCAATGACAAAACTGCCCAATTCAGAACATTTCCATCATAAAAAGTCTACTCAACCTTCTATAGTCCACCAGTATCAGTAAAAATGCACAATCTCTGAAGTAGTAAAATCCACATTAAAGAAATATGCAACTAATAAAGAGGTTGCTGCTAGCAAACAACTTTATATGTCATTGTTTCATCTACAAATAAAGTGCCTGTTGCCCTTGAAGAATAAATTGCCTATGTTGCATTAAAAAAATGATAAGCTAGTAATACCGCAATAGGGAATGGATAGCAAACTGATAACAGGTTCATAGTTACTAGGTATCTTTGCCAAAAAGAACTGCAGCATCCACCCCCTTTACAACACAGTACAGTATCAGCAATGCATCTACCTACTGTAGGAGTATAACCCACAGCCTTCTGCATCAGAAGCAAGTACACTACCTGTTGTGCTATTAACAATGCAAGCAGACTTACCATAAGCAGCACTAAACTTTTGTTCCCCTGCAGCTCTCAGCTCCTTGTAAAATCTACTCGACACTCAGCTGTATCTCTGAACTTTGCAGCGCAAGAAATCTGGAAAAAGCCAAAATTTATTGGGGGGGGGGGGACAAAAGGTCAAAAACCAGGGACACATTTTAAACATTGCTTGTATAATGTTGGAAAGTTGCTAGAATAAAATGCTGTGTTACCACCATACATTTCACTGCCACATCTTGAACCGAGGGGACCTTGTGCAAAACAGTCAGAGCAACATACCACTATGCCAAATCAGCTGTTTTGTGAAAGAGGAATACGGAAACTTAAATGGCTACCATTTAGTGAATTCAGTTCTCACCATAGCACAACTTTCAACCTCTTAGCACAAAATACCTGAACAAAGCCAATGGTTGTATGGGTGAATACAGCTCCCAAACATATTTGGTGAATTCAGTTCTCACCATAGCTCTCAACCTATTAGCAAAAAACACCCGGACAAAGCCAGTAATGGGGGAATATAGCCCCCAAACATATTCAGTGAATTCAGTTCTTACCATAGCTCTCAACCTTAGCACAAAACCTGGATGAAGCCAATAATGGGGGAATACAGTCCCAAAAATAGGGACAAATTTCAAATATCCATCTTATACACTTAGAAAATTGCTACAATAAAAGCTTTTGTGCTATCATGCACTTTCTGAAGAATATGAAGTCTGATATTCAAATGTGTGTCATTTTTTAACATTTGTTAACCAGGAAAGTCTGACTTGGAACAAAAGCTAATTTTTAGCAGAGGCCCAGGGAAAAACACTCCAGACAGACACATGTCTTTGTAAGATGGGAGGACACTACAGGAAATAAAAACAGGGAGGGTATACAGACTCCACACAGAAGGTAAGGCACCCCAGCCAAGAATCAAACCAGAGAACATGTAGCTGTCAGGCAACAATGCTACCACTGCACCAATGCACTACTGGCTTTGCAAGGACACAAAAATACAGAAACCACAGATTTTATGAGGAACAGAACAAGTATGAGGGAAAAATCTGCAACATTTTTACAAATGGTGGTGGGTAGGGAATTCAGGCTCTTGCTACCTGGGCCCAAGGTGCAACATTTAAGCCTTATTCTCTACCACCAGGTATACACACACACACACACACAGACACACACACACACACACGCACACACACACACACACACACACACACACACACACACACACACACACACACACACACACACACACACACACACACACACACACACACACACACACACACACACACACACACACACACACACACACACACACACACACACACACACACACACACACACACACACACACACACACACACTACCTGGATAGATGTAGATCCCTTCATTGCAGCATTAAATCCACAGCCGTTGGAGCACTATAAGCCTGCCCGTGCACTACGTCCTTCCCTACATATGTTAGAGCATTAAATCCACCACAGCCCGTGAGATCTTCTTCCCCTGACGAGACTCCCAGCCTGCTGATGTTGGAGTCTGATCCCTTTCCAGAGACAATCTATGCAGTTACAACTGCATAGACTTCTGGGATCTCTGCTCTTGAATGCTTCCTAATCCGGACTGCTGCTGAGACAGTCTGTGCATGCTCCAGACTGTCTCAGCAGCAGTCCGGATATCAGAAATGCTGCTAGTGCGCATGCGCGAAGGTCCACTATTTGTGATCATTTTTTTTATTTTTATTTCTTCTTTTCTATTTTCTTTTCTTTCTTTTTTACAGCTGGGTGGCTGCAGTCCGGCAGTCCAATAGCACGGGTCGCCCCTGGTCATCATGACAGACAGCATAGCACAAGGGAATGTACAGTGTGAAGGGGCTCATCAGGACAGGGAAAACAGTGAAAGGGAATGTACAGGTTGGGGGGACTCATCACGACAAAGAATGTAGCACAAGGGAATGTACATTTTGGGGGACTTACTATGACAGGGAACATAGCACAAATGAATGCACAGGTTGGGGGGCTCATCATGACTGAGAACACAGTACAAGGGCATGTACAGGTTGGGGGATCACCACAACAGAGAACATAGCACAGTGGAATGTACAGGATGGGGGTCTCATAATGACAGAGAACACAGCACAAGGGACTGAACAGGTTGGGGGCTCATCATGAAGGAGAACATAGCACAAGGGAATGTATAGGTTGGGAGCTTATCATGAGAGACAACACAGTATAACAGAATGTACAGGTTGGGGGGCTCATAAGGAAAGAGAACACTGCACACGGGAATGTACAGATTGGGAGGGCTCACCATGACAGCCAACATAGCACAAGGGAATGTACAGGTTGGGGGTTTCACCATGACATTGCACAAGGGAATGTACAGTTTGGGGGGTTCACCATGACAGAGAATGCAAGCACAAGGGACTGTACAGGCCAGGGTGCTGAACATTCCTGAGAACATAGCACAAAGGAATGTACAGGTTGGTGGGGCTCACCATGACAGAGAAGACAGCAAAAGGGAAAGTACAGGTTGGCAGGATCATCAGTACAGAGAACAGAGCAGATCGGAATGAACAGGATTGGGGGGGCTCATTATGACAGAGAACATAGTGCAAGCAAAGATACAGCTTGGGGAGGTCTGATCATTACAGAGAACACAGCACAAGGGAGCGTAAAGGTTGAGAGGCTGATCAGGACAGAGAAGATAGCACGAGGAAATGTACAGGTTAGGGGGCTGATGTATACAGAGAATAGAGCACAAGGGAATGAACAGGTTGGCACTTGGCAAGGTAAATCAAACCTGAGGTCTCACAATTATATCGCCCCTTAATTGTGAGACCTCAGGTGTGATTTACCTGGCCAAGTACCAACAGTGCAACGGTTTCTATATTGGGAAGACCGAGCACCCATTTAAGCAACGAATATATGAACATCAATACCATATAGGCAAGCATAATACCACTAATGCTCTGGCAAAACATGTTACTGAAAATTCAACACATTATTTTAAATATTTAATTATGGAGCACGTTGGCAAAAATGTAAGGGGTGGACCATGGGAATTAGAATTAGAAGAAAAAGAGCTTTTATAGTAATTGAAAACAAATACACATGTTTATCCAGGGTTGAACGAATATTGTTCAATTAAATGTGTATTAAAATTAAAATCTTTGGAAAGGTAGGAATGTGTGGTTGTATACATATTGGTACAAAACTATATTTTATGGAAAATGCATATATATTAAACTATGCAGTCATTGGATAGTTAATCTTATATACCTATATGTTTTTATAGTAAGAATTTAAATATATGGGTGTATTTTAAATGTTTAGTGGCTGGCTAATGTTATTTATCTGTTTTAGAGATGTATATACATTTTATATCTTAAATTATTAGTTGTTTATAGCAAAATTATGGAGTGTTACTTTAAATATTGGATGGATGTAATGATACTTAATTGGATACTTTATTTAAGAATGATTGCTTGGAAGGGGTTTTGTCTGAAGAAGTTAATTTTAATATTGTGAAGGGAAATGCAAACAATAAACCTGTTGGGAATAATGATAGACTGGTTTGGCATCTTCTATTTCATTTTGGAAGTTTTCTAGTTTATTTTTTTGTGGAACATAGCACAAGGGAATGTACAGGTTGGGGGGCTCACCATGACAGAGGAGACAGCATGAGGGAATGTACAGGTTGGGGGATCATCAAGACAGAGAACACAGCACAAGCAAATGCACAGGTTGGGGGAGGGTCAGATCATTACAGAGAACAGAGCAGAAGAGAATGTAAAGCTTAGGAGGCTGATGATGACAGAGAATAGAGCACAAGAGAATGAACAGGTTGGGGTGCTCTTCATAACAGACAACATAGCACAAGGGAATGTGCAGGCTGGGGGGCTTATCAGGACATAGAACATAGCACACGGGAATGAAACGGGTTGGGGGAGCTCATCAGGAGATAAGAAACCAAACAAAGGAAAGAACAGGTTGGGGGCTCATCCTGACAGAGAACATAGCATAAAGGAATATAAAGGTCAGGAGGGCTCATTATGATAGAGAATACATCACAAGGGAATGTACAGGTTAGGGGGGCTCACCACGACAGAGTACATAGCACAAGGGAATGTACAGGTTGAGGGAGGGCTCATCATAACAGAGAAGACAGAACAGGGGATGGGGGCTCATCATGACAGAGAACACAGCACAAGCAAATGTATAGGTTGGGAGGCTGTGATCATGAAAGAGAACATAGCACAAGGAAATGTATAGGTTGAGGGGCTCATCAGGGCAGAGAATACAGCACAAGGGAATGTTCAAGCTGGGGGGTGCACATGATGACAAGAGAATAGAGCACAAGGGAATGACCAGGTTGGGGGACTTATCATGACAGAGAACATAGCACAAGGGAATCTACAAGTAGGGGCTCATCAGGAAAGAGAACTCAACAGAAGGGAATGTACTGGTTGGGGTGCTTATCATGACACTGAAGTATTCCAAAAATCACAGATAAAATCACACAAGCGCTTTCGCTCAGGCAGTCCTGAGCTTTATCAAGTGAAAATAAAATGCAGTATGCAGTAACCTCCATTAAATAGCCTAGCAATTATACAATTAATTAATTAGTAAGTCTAGTACTAAGGTGTGGTGCTTTGGAGTTGGATGTTAAAAAAGTTAGTCATTATACCAACTCAAAAAATGAAATGTTTGCAACAACATCTGCACTTAAATAAAAATGACTAATCATAAAAAACATTTTAAAATACCAGTTTCCTAGGTTTCAGAACATAAAAGTCTGAAGTCTGGTTGGGGTTGTAGATTGTTAAGGAATATGCTTAAAGATGTGTTTGGATTGTCAGTGAATTGTTAAAACTTTTTCTTTTATTATTACTTTGCACTGATAAAGACATGCAATAAAATGTGCGTGAGATATTTTTGATGCCCATCCATATACCATTTCATATAGAATTTGATTTATTAGTCAGAATCCTAAAACCGTGGATGTTCAGTAATTTAATATGCTGTGTGGGATGCTGTAGTATGAAGGGGGTCAAGTATGAGAGTTATAACCTAGCCCTCCTAAGCTTGAGGACCGGTTTAATGCTGATCATCCCATTCAGACCTGGTGGCTTCCCTGCATTCAGTCTCAACTGCCATAATAGTTCACGGTAGCCCAAGGTGGATTCCCAGTCACCACCTCTTGCATCTGGCTCAACCTGTTCCAGAACTAGAAACTGAATTTTGGGATCTGGGCAGGAGAGTGAGTGTTTATAGAAGGCATTGGTTTCCTTCTTCCTGGTCATGTCATAAAGATGCTCGTGAATCTTCCTTAATTCCCTCTCAGTTTTGCCCACATAGAAACTTTGACAGTTGGTGCACATCCCCAAGTATACGACCTCTAGAGGCACAGGTGTAAAATCCAGTGGGTGTATCTTGTAGTTCCTAGACAGGAGGTATGGTGCTGTTTCTTTAGATATGGCATGACATTGGGCACAGGCACCACATCTGAAAGTGCCCAGCCTTGGTTGTTTTACCTTCATCTTTTTCTTTGATTTCTTTCAAATAATTCCTTTAGATTGGCCCTCTTTTACGAACAAAACTGGGTTTAGGTGGTATATAGTCTTTTAGTTCTTCAAAGAGGGTTAAAACCGCCAGTGATGTAAGATTGTTTCTTCCAATTCATAGGAATTTGATGAGTATGTGTGTGCAAAACTGTTAGTGTGAACAGTATCCTTGTTTTGTGTATTGTTGGTCACTGGTACAAACCCCTAGTATTGGTTTGTAGAGGGAATGTCGTGCAGATTTTACCTCTGCTGCTAGAGTTAGAAATAGTTCCAGAGGGTAACCTCTCCAAAAAGCTTTTTCAAAATTCCACCTCAGAATCAAAATCTTTCTCCGTACTGCATATTCTACTTGCTCTGATGAGCTGCCCCTTAATGATCCCCTCTTTGATATGGTGGGTGGGCACTTTCAAGTGTAGCAAGGAGTTGGAAAATGTTGCCTTGCGATGTAGTTTGGAATGGAAAGTTTTCTGATTGTAGTCCTTGTAAAGAGTAATGTCCAGATAATGAAGTTCGTGCTGATCCACTGTGTGTGTGAATTGTAGGAAATTCGTTGTTGAATTGATGTGTATAAGGAATTCAGATAGGTTCCCTTCAGAGCCAGACCATAAAATACAGATGTCATCCAAATAGCGTCTGTAGAACAGAATGTGATCTTTCCATGGGGGTATTAGAACGAATGTATGCTCCCACATGTGCAATATTACATTTGCGTAGAAGGATGCACAAGATGCCCCCATGGCAACCCCCTTGCGTTGCCGGTATAATTCACCATTAAAAAAGATGAAGTTGTTGGACAAAACCATCTCCATCATTTCGGTGAGCAAGTTGGACATTTTGTTACTAAGGGTTGTCTTCTGGCCTAGAAATGACATGACCAGGAAGAAGGAAACCAATGCCTTCTATAAACACTCACTCTCCTGCCCAGATCCCAAAATTCAGTTTCTAGTTCTGGAACAGGTTGAGCCAGATGCAAGAGGTGGTGACTGGGAATCCACCTTGGGCTACCGTGAACTATTATGGCAGTTGAGACTGAATGCAGGGAAGCCACCAGGTCTGAATGGGATGATCAGCATTAAACCGGTCCTCAAGCTTAGGAGGGCTAGGTTATAACTCTCATACTTGACCCCCTTCATACTACAGCATCCCCACACAGCATATTAAATTACTGAACATCCACGGTTTTAGGATTCTGACTAATAAATCAAATTCTATATGAAATGGTATATGGATGGGCATCAAAAATATCTCATGCACATTTTATTGCATGTCTTTATCAGTGCAAAGTAGTAATAAAAGAAAAAGTTTTTAACAATTCACTGACAATCCAAACACATCTTTAAGCATATTCCTTAACAATCTACAACCCCAACCAGACTTCAGACTTTTATGTTCTGAAACCTAGGAAACTGGTATTTTAAAATGTTTTTATGATTAGTCATTTTATTTAAGTGCAGATGATGATGTAAACATTTCATTTTTTGAGTTGGTATAATGACTAACTTTTTAACATCCAACTCCAAAGCACCACACCTTAGTACTAGACTTACTAATTAATTAATTGTATAATTGCTAGGCTATTTAATGGAGGTTACTGCATACTGCATTTTATTTTCACTTGATAAAGCTCAGGACTGCCTGAGCGAAAGTGATTTTATCTGTGATTTTGGAATACTTCAGTGTGATTTTATCTGTGACTTTTGGAACACTTCAGAAATAAAAATACAGCCTTGTGGACTTTAGCAGAGTTCTGGTTCCTTTCTTCAAGGTCGTGGATTATTCTTTGCTTGTCTTTGGTTTTGTGCATTACTTCACTTGATCCTGTCTGCCATGGCCAATGGAGAAGAAACCTTTAACCCAGGAGAAACTCCTGAAATGCTGAAAAACACTACAAATGATCTTCCGGTGAGCAGAGCGGAGTTCAACCAAGTACTGGTTGCACTCAAGGAGCTCACTAACTTGCTGAAACCCACCACGGCTGCTTCACCAGGGCTAGCTTGCAACCAGCAGCAAGCACTACAAAACAACTTTGGATTACCGGTAATTGCGGACCCGGAAGAGGGTACAAGCTCCACTATATCCTCCATGGACATGTCTGGCGCCGGATCCAAAAGAAACAACTTTACTTGTCGCCATGAAGCTACCAGAGCTCCTGAAACAAACGTACAACCAGGGACCAATGGAACTAGTAATCCTGCTCTGAAACATAGAAACAAGGATGTAAACTTTACAATATGGGCTGGACAACGCTTCACCTTTTCTAAAGGTAGTAACAACACTAACAATTTTTCTAACTTTGATCAGAGCATGGACTTGTTCAAGGACAAATTATACTCCTTAAGGAGTACACAGCTAGAGATAGACTATTTGAATGAATGTCTGAGAGTAAAACGAGTCCCGAAAGGGCTACGCTTTTTTAAATTTCCAAACAATGTTCAGTATGGTACTGATTATTATTTTAACTTGTGTGAGATTTTTGATAAAGCTGGATTGGAGATGTTGCATTTAATGGTAGGAATATGAACTGAAAGCACAAGCATTAATGACTGAGCTAGACACTTTAAACAATGAGTTAACATCTAGTACTAATTTTAGTGCTTTTAAATCAAACTATGACAAGGTTTTTGATAATGTTGATGTTTTTGTGATAAGATTCTTAACAGAAAACTAAGAAAATTAGAACGTGATCTCATCGAATACAGGGATGGCCTTGCCTACCCTAGCCCCAATGGTTACAATAAAACTTCTTCCAAAACAACACCACAAACACAGATAGGGCTAGTGACACATATGACAGACAAGAGGAACCCCTTAGAAGAAGTGAAAGGCTAGCAGAGAAGAACAGAAGGGGTACTAACAACCAGGATTTTCAGCAGAACCCGCCAGACCGGGTTTGGGGACAGAGACAAAGACAGGCACCGAGGTCTTGGAATTTTGTTCACTAACAAACCACCACACACCCACTACCCTAACATCCCTGGATGACCCTACAACTGACCAAGCCCCAAATCTGGGTTTACACAACCAAAACCCTACTAATATTGAGGGTAACTGCACTATTTTAAGGAGAAACAACTTTGCCATATACAATTACATGGACATGAACCTTCCTACAAATGCTTTTGATATTTTCACCCGAGGGTTACATTTTGTCCCAACTAAACCCATGAATTTAACACAAGCTCTGATAGATTTAAAAATGTTTACCAGAGCTTTAAATTTAAATTTGATTTTTAAAGGGCAAACACTTAATGCAGCAGGCCCAATGCGTACAAGTCTCTTTAACCCCCCACTACACCCAATAATTCTCTTCTTTGAAAAGTTAGTGGAGAATGACTTCAGGAAAGTATATAATAATCAAGAAATTCTACTTCATCCAAATTTTTCTGAACAAGAAATGAATTTTATTGAACACTTGCATGAAGAAAAAATCAGGGTCATGAAACCTGATAAAGGAGGAATTGTCCTTATGTTCTCAGAGGACTCAAGCCCACATGCACATTATGTTGCAGAATGATGAACAATACGAGACGGTTTCCTAAACGAGATCAATATAGCCTTTGCTGAGATTAAGTACTATCTTACTGACCTTCTATTACAACAGGCCATCAATGAAAAGGTCTATAACTATTTACATGTGGAAAAGCCCAGAATACCAGTCATCTTTGGGATACCTAAAACCCATAAAGGAATAAATCCACTACAATTCCGCCGATTGTATCAGGAGCAGGTGGAGTGACTGAGCCCCTGGGAAAATTTATTGATTACATGACTAAAGAATACACATCTTTATTGTCCCACGTTTGCAAGGATTCTTGGCACTTCCTCCGGGACATTCCCACCTCTTGCTACTCCCCAGACACCTTAATGGTCACAGTGGACATCAAAGATCTGTTTTCCAGCATCCCTCATCAAATAGGTTTGGAATGGTTTGCCCAATTTCTAGGCCAGAAGACAACCCTTAGTAACAAAATGTCCAACTTGCTCACCGAAATGATGGAGATGGTTTTGTCCAACAACTTCATCTTTTTTAATGGTGAATTATACCGGCAACGCAAGGGGGTTGCCATGGGGGCATCTTGTGCATCCTTCACAAATGTAATATTGCACATGTGGGAGCATACATTCGTTCTAATACCCCATGGAAAGATCACATTCTGTTCTACAGGCTTTTTGGATGACATCTGTATTTTATGGTCTGGCTCTGAAGGGAACCTATCTGAATTCCTTATACACATCAATTCAACAACGAATTTCCTACAATTCACACACACAGTGGATCAGCACGAACTTCATTATCTGGACATTACTCTTTACAAGGACTACAATCAGAAAACTTTCCATTCCAAACTACATCGCAAGGCAACATTTTCCAACTCCTTGCTACACTTCGAAAGTGCCCACCCACCATATCAAAAGAGGGGGATCATTAAGGGGCAGCTCATCAGAGCAAGTAGAATATGCAGTACGGAGATTTTGATTCTGAGGTGGAATTTTTGAAAAAGCTTTTTTTGGAGAGAGGTTACCCTCTGGAACTATTTCTAACTCTAGCAGCAGAGGTAAAATCTGCACGACATTCCCTCTACAAACCAATACTGGGGGGGGGTTTGTACCAGTGACCAACAATACACAAAACAAGGATACTGTTCACACTAACAGTTTTGCACACACATACTCATCAAATTCCTATGAATTGGAAGAAACAATCTTACATCACTGGCCAGTTTTAACCCTCTTTGAAGAACTAAAAGACTATATACCACCTAAACCCAGTTTTGTTCGTAAAAGAGGGGCCAATCTAAAGGAATTATTTGAAAGAAATCAAAGAAAAAGATGAAGGTAAAACAACCAAGGCTGGGCACTTTCAGATGTGGTGCCTGTGCCCAATGTCATGCCATATCTAAAGAAACAGCACCATACCTCCCGTCTAGGAACTACAAGATACACCCCACTGGATTTTACACCTGTGCCTCTAGAGGGGTCGTATACTTGGGGATGTGCACCAACTGTCAAAGTTTCTATGTGGGCAAAACTGAGAGGAATTAAGGAAACGTATCTCACGAGCATCTTTATGACATGACCAGGAAGAAGGAAACCAATGCCTTCTATAAACACTCACTCTCCTGCCCAGATCCCAAAATTCAGTTTCTAGTTCTGGAACAGGTTGAGCCAGATGCAAGAGGTGGTGACTGGGAATCCACCTTGGGCTACCGTGAACTATTATGGCAGTTGAGACTGAATGCAGGGAAGCCACCAGGTCTGAATGGGATGATCAGCATTAAACCGGTCCTCAAGCTTAGGAGGGCTAGGTTATAACTCTCATACTTGACCCCTTCATACTACAGCATCCCCACACAGCATATTAAATTACTGAACATCCACGGTTTTAGGATTCTGACTAATAAATCAAATTCTATATGAAATGGTATATGGATGGGCATCAAAATATCTCACGCACATTTTATTGCATGTCTTTATCAGTGCAAAGTAATAATAAAAAGAAAAAGTTTTTAACAATTCACTGACAATCCAAACACATCTTTAAGCATATTCCTTAACAATCTACAACCCCAACCAGACTTCAGACTTTTATGTTCTGAAACCTAGGAAACTGGTATTTTAAAATGTTTTTATGATTAGTCATTTTATTTAAGTGCAGATGTTGTTGCAAACATTTCATTTTTCTGAGTTGGTATAATGACGAACTTGTTTAACATCCAACTCCAAAGCACCACACCTTAGTACTAGACTTACTAATTAATTAATTGTATAATTGCTAGGCTATTTAATGGAGGTTACTGCATACTGCATTTTATTTTCACTTGATAAAGCTCAGGACTGCCTGAGCGAAAGCGCTTGTGTGATTTTATCTGTGATTTTTGGAATACTTCAGTGTGATTTTATCTGTGACTTTTGGAACACTTCAGAAATAAAAATACAGCCTTGTGGACTTTAGCAGAGTTCTGGTTCCTTTCTTCAAGGTCGTGGATTATTCTTTGCTTGTCTTTGGTTTTTTGTGCATTACTTTGCTTATCATGACAGATAATGTAGCACAAGGGAATGTGCAGGCTGGGGGGTCTCATTAGGACATATAACAATGCACAAGGGAATGAACAGGATGGAGGTGCTAACCATGACAGAGACATAAAACAATGGATTGTACCATTTGAGAAGGCTTATCAGCACAGAGAACATAGCACAAGAAATGTACAGGTTGAGTGGAGCTCATCAGGAGATAAACAGCATGAGAGAAGGTCAAGTTGGGGGGCTGATCTTGACAGAGAACATAGCACAAGGAAATGTACAGGTGGCAGTGCTTATCATGACAGAGAATATAGCACAAGGGAATGTACAGGTTGGGGACTCACCATGACAGAGAACATAGCATAAGGGAATGTACAGGTTGGGGGAGAGCTCATCATGACAAAGAACACAGAACAAGGGAATGAAGAATTTGGGTGGCTCATCATGATAGAAAACAAAGCACAAGCAAATGCACAGTTTTGGGAGGGGGCTCTGATCCTGATAAAGAGCACAGCACAAGGGAATGTCTAGGTTGGGGAGGGTCATCAGGACAGACAACACAGCACAAAGGAATGAACAGGTTGGGGGGCTCACCATGACACAGAGCATAACACAATGGAATGTACTGGTTGGGGTATGGCTCACCATGACAGAGAACATAACTCAAGAGAATGTACAGGTTGGGTGGACTCATCAGGAGAGAAAAAATAGCACAAGGGGATGAACAGGTTGGGGGCTCATCATGACAGAGAACATATCACAAGGGAATGCACAGGTTGGGGGCTCATCCTGACAGAGAAGATAGCAAAAAGGAATGAACAGGTAGGAGAGGCCTCATGACAGCGAATACAGAACAAGGGAATGTACAGATTGGGGGGCTCCTCATAACAGAGAACACAGCGCACAGGACTGTACAGGTTGTGGGACTCATCATGACAGAAAACATAGCACAAGGGACTAAACAGGTTTGTGGGGCACATCATGGCAGAGAACATAGTACAAGGGAATGCACAGGTTGAGGGTGCTCATCACAACAGAGAACACACAAGAAGAGAATGCACAGTTTGGTGAGGCTCACAATGACAGAGAACGTAGCATAAAGGAATGTACAGTTGGGGGGCCTCATCAGGATACAGAAGACAGCACAAGTGAAAGTACAGGTTGGCAGGGGCTCAACAGGACAGAGAAGAAAGCATAAGAGAATACACAGGTTGGGGAGGCTGATCAGGACAGAGAACACAACGTAAAGGAATGTACATGTTGTGGGGGGGGGCTCACTATGACACACAACCTAGCACAATGGAATGTACAGATTGGAGGGTTCTTCATGGCAGAGAAGAGAATACAATGGAATGAACAGTTTGGTGTGTTCACCATGACAGAGAACACAGCACAGGGAAATGTACAGTTTAGGAGGGCTCATCAGAACATAAAAAACAGCACAAGGGAATGTACAGGTTGGGGGGGGTCTCACTCTGGCACAGAGCACAGCACAGGGGAATGTACAGTTCAAGGGACTCATAAGGACAGAAAATAAAGCACAAGGGAATTTAAAGGCTGGGGGGGGGGCTCACTATGACAGAGAACACAGCACAAGGGAATGTATGGGTTGGGGGGATGACCATGACAGAGAACTTAACACAAGGGAATGTAGAGGTTGGAGGGGCACATCATGAGAGAGAACATAGCACAAGGGAATGTACAGATTTGAGGGGGGTCACCATGACACAGAACATAGCACAAGGGAATTAATGAGTTGGGGGGGCTCATCATGACAGAGAACATACTACAAGGGAATCTGCAAGTTGGGGGGAACTCACCATGACAGAGAACATACTATAAAGGGAATGTATGGTTTTGGGGGGGTGCTCATCATTACACAGAACACAGGACAAAGGGAATGTACAGGTTGCGGGCTCACCATAACAAAGAACACAGCCCAAGGGAATGAAGTGGTTAGGCCTGCTCATCAAGGCAGAGAACATAGCACAACGGCATGTACAGGTTGAGGGGGCATATCAAGGCAGACAACACTGCACATAGGAATGTACAGGTAGAGGGGGCTCATCATGACAGTGAACACGGGAGACTGGTGGAGCTCACAATCATAGAGAACATAGCATAAAGGAATGTACAGTTTAGAGGTTCTCATCAGGACACAAAAGACAGCAGAAGGGAAAGTACAGGTTGGCAGGGGCTCATCAGGACAGAAAAGACAGCACAAGAGAATATACAAGTTGGGGAGGCTGATCAGGATGAGAATACAGTACATTGTAGTCTACAGTTTGGGGGGGTCATCATGACAGAGAATACCACAGAAGGGAATGTACAGGTTGGGTGGTTACCATGAGAGAGAACATAGCATAATGGAATGTATAGGATGGGGTAAAATCATGACAACAAACATAGCACATGGGAATGTACAGATATGGGGGCTCATCATGGCAGAGAAAATAGCACAAGGGAATGTATAAGTTGGGGGGGCATCATGACAGACAACACTACACATGGAACTGTATAAGTTGGGGTACTATTCTGGACAGAGAACATATCACAAGGGGAGGACTCACCATGACAGGCAACATAGCACAATGGAATGTACAGGTTGGGGGGCTCATCTGGAGAGAGAACATAACACAAGTGATGGTACAGGTTGGGAGGGGCTTGTCAGGACAGAGAACACAGGACAAGTGAATACACAGGTTGGGGGGAGGCTCAGCATGACAGAGAACATAGCAAAAGGGAAGGAAGAGGTTGGGGGTGGCTCATCTGGACAGAGAACAAAGCACAAGGGAATGTACAGGTTGGAGGAGGGCTCACCATTACAGAGAACATAATACAAGGGGGAATGTACAAGTTGGGGGGCTCATCAGGACAGAGAACACAGCACAAGGGAATCTACAGGTTTGGTGGAGGCTCAGCATGACAGAGAACATAGCACAAGGGAATGTACAGGTTGGAGGAGGGCTCACCATGACAGAGAACATAGCACAAGGGAATGTACAAGTTGGAGGGCTCATCAGGACAGAGAACACAGCACAAGGGAATCTACAGGTTTGGTGGAGGCTCAGCATGACAGAGAACATAGCACAAGGGAATGTACAGGTTGGGGTGCTCACCCTGAGAGAGAACATTTCACAAGGGAATGTAGAGGTTGCTGATGGCGCATCATGACAAAGAACATAACACAATGGAATGTACAGGTTGGCAGAGGCTCATTATGACACAGAACATGGCAGAAGGGAATGCATAAGTTGGGAGTAATCATAAGGACAGAGAACACAGCACAAGGGAATGTACAGACTGGGGGGGTGCTCATGAGGGTAGAGAAGACAGTATAGGGAATGTACAGGCTGGCAGGGCTCACCATGACAGACAATGTAGCACAATGTAATGTACTGGTAGGGGGAATGGGCTCATCATGACAGAGAACACACCACAGGGAATGTACATGTTGGGGGGGGGTTGTCCATGACACAGAACATAGCACAATGGAATGCACAGGTGGGGTGTCATCAGGACAGAAAACACAGCACAAGAGAATGTACAGGTTGGGGGTTCTCACTATAACAGAGAGCACAGCATGTTATGTAGACTCATCATGACAGAGAAAACAGCACAAGGGACTGTACTGGTTGGGGGGGGGGTTGACCATGACAGAGAACATAGCATAATGGAATGTACAGGTTGGGGGGCTCATCATGAGAGAGAACATAGCACAGGGAATGTAAAGGTTGGGGGGGTCATCAGGACAGACAGCAGAGCACAATGGAATGTACAGGTTGCAGGGCTCATCAGGATAGAGAACACAGCATAAGGGAATGTGCAGGTAGGGGGAGACTCACCATGACAGAGAACATACCATAAACAGAATGTACAGGTTGGGGGTACTCACCATGATAGAGAACATAGGACAAGGGGAATGTGCAGGTTGGGGGAGACTAAACATGGCAGAGAACATACCATAAAGAGAATGTACTGGTTGGGGGGTGCTCACCATGAGAGAGAAGACAGCACAAGGGAATATAGTGGTTGGGGCTGCTCATCATGACAGAGAACATAACACAAGGGAATGTACAGGTTGGGGAAATCATCAGGACAGAGAACACAGCACAAGGGAAGGTACAGGTTGTGGGGCTCACCATGATCGAGAAAACAGCACAAAGGAATGCACAGGTTGTGGGGGACTGACAATGACAGAGAAGAGAGCACAACGGAATGGCACAATGGAATGTACAAGTTGTGGGGACTCACCTGGACAGAGAACATATCACAAGTGAATGCATGGGTTGGGGGACTCATCATGACAGAAAGCATAGCACAAGAGAATGTGCAAAGTGGGGGAGGACTCACCATGACAGACAACATAGCACAGTGGAATGCACAGGTTGGGGGGTTCATCTGGAGAGAGGGTATAGCACAAGGGAATGTAAAATTTGGGGGGTTCATCAGGACAGAGAACACAGCACAAGGGAATGTACAGGTTGGGAGGGTCTCCTCAGGATAGAGAACACAGCACAAGGGAATGTACAGGTGGGGGAGGCTCAGCATGACAGAGAACATAGCGCAAGGGGAGGTAGAGGTTGGGGCAGCTCATCTGGGGAGACTCAACATGATAGAGTACATTCCATAAACAGAATGTACAGGTTGGGGGGTACTCACCATGACAGAGAACATAGGACAAGGAAGTGTATAAGTTGGGGGGGGGCTTATCAGAGTAGAGAACACAGCATAAGGGAATGTAGTCATTGGGGCTGCTCATCATGACAGAGAACATAACACAAGGGTATGTACAGGTTGGGGGGACTCATCAGGACAAACAACACAGCACAAGGGAATTTACAGGTTGTGGAGTTCACCATGATAGAGAAGATAGCACAAAGGAATGTACAGGTTGTGGAGGGCTCACCATGACAGAGAACAGAGCACAAAGGAATGTACAGGTTGTGGGGACTCATCAGGACAGGGAAAACAGCACAAGGGAATGCACAGGTTGGGGGGCCACCCAGACAGAGAACACAGCACAAGGGAATGTACAGTTTGGGGGCCTCATTAGGACATAAAATACAGCACAAGGGAATTTACAGGCTGGGGGGCTCATGAGGGCAGAGAACACAGCACAGGGAATGTACAGGTTGGCAGGGCTCACCATGACAGAAAATGTAACACAATGGAATGTACTGGTGGGGGGAATTGCCTCATCATGACACAGAACACAGCAGAATTGAATGAACAGCTTGGGGGAGGGTCATCATGACAGAGAAGATAACACAAATTAATGCAAGGGTTGGGGTGTTCATTATGGCAGAGAGCACAGCAGCACAGGAATGCAAAGGTTGGTGGTGACTGGCCATGACACAGAACATAGCACAATGAATGTACAGGTGGGGGATTCATCAGGACAGAGAACACAGCACAAGAGAATGTATAGGTTGCAGAGGCACATCAGGACAGAGAACACAGCACAAGGAAATGTAGTTGCTGGGGCTGCTCATCATGACAGAGAACATAACACAAGGGTATGTACAGGTTGGGGGGAACTCATCAGGACAGATGACACAGCACAAGGGAATTTACAGGTTGTGGGGCTCACCATGATAGAGAAAATAGCACAACGGAATGTACATGTTGTGGGGGCCTCACCATGAGAACACAGCACAAGGGAATGTACAGGTTGACGGGGGCTCACCATGACAGAGAACATAGCACAACGGAATGTACACTTTGAGGGGGAGGCTCAGCATGACAGAGAACATAGCACAAGGGAAGGTAGAGGTTGGGGTGGCTCATCTGGACAGAGAACATAGCACAGGGAAATGTACAGCTTGGAGGAGGGTGCACTATGACAGAGAACATAGCACAAGGGAATGTACAAGTTGGGGGAGGGCTCATCATGGCAGAGAGCATAGCACAATGGAATGTACAGGTTGGAGGGTTCATTGTGACAGAAAACATAGCACAATAGAATTTGCAGGTTGGTGGGTTCATCATGCCAGAGAAGAGAGTACAAGGGAATAAACAGTTTGTGGGGGCTCTCCTTGACAGAGAACATAGCACAAGGGAATGCACAGGTTGGGTGGGGGCTCACCATGAGAGAGAACATAGCAGAAGAGAATGTAAAGGTTGGAGGTCTCACCATGACAGAGATCACAGCAAAAGGGAATGTACAGGTTGGGGAGGGTTCACCATGACATAGAATACAGCACAAAGGAATGTACAGTTTGGGGGGCTCATGACGACAGAAAATACAGACCAGGGGAATTTACAGGCTGGGGGACTCATCAGGGCAGAGAGCACAGCACAATGGAATGTACAGGTTGGGGGATGCTTACTGTGACAGAGAACATAGCACAATGGAATGTACAGGTGGAGTAATTCATCATGATAGAGAACACACACAAGGGAATGAACAGGTTGGCAGAGGCTCATCGTGACAGAGAATATAGCACAGGGAAATGTACAGGTTGGGAGGGCTCTTCAGGACAGAGAACACAGCAGAAGGGAATGTACAGTTGTGGGGGAATTATCCAGCCAGAGAAGATAGCCCAAGAGAATGTACAGGTTGGCAGGGTTCACCATAACAGAGAATATAGCAGAAAGGAATGTACATGTTGGGGCTGGGCTGACCATGACAGAGAATACAAGGAAATGTACAGTTTGGTGTGGCACACAATGACAGAGAACATAGCACAAGGGAATGTACATGTTGGGAGTGGGCTGGCTATAACAGAGAACACAGCACAAGGAAATGTTCAGGTCGAGGGGACTCATCAGGACAGGGAAAATACCACAAGGGAATGTACAGGTTGGCAGGGGACTCACCATGAAAGAAAACATACCATAAGCTAATGTGCAGGTGGGGAGGCTCATCAGGACAGAGAAGGCAGCACTTGGGAATGTACAGGTGGGGGGAGCTCATCATGACAAAAACAGTACAATGGAATGTACATGGGGTGGGGGGACTCACCATGACAGAGAACATAGTACAATGGAATGTACAGTTTGTGTGGGGTCACCATGACACAGAAGACAGCACAAGTGAAGGATCAGGATGGGGGGAGGGCTTATCAGGACAGAGAAAACTTTACAAGGGAATGTACAGGTTGGGAGGGGCTCAGCATGGCAGAGATCACAGCAAAAGGGAATGAATAGGTTGGGGGATCATCAGGACACACAAGATAGCACAAGGAAATGTACAAGTTGAGGGGGCTCATCATGACAGAGAACACAGCACAAGGAAATGTACAGGTTGAGGGGGCTCATCATGACAGAGAACACAGCACAAGGGAATGTATATTTTGAGGGGTGCTCACTATGGCAGAGAACATAGCACAAGGGAATATAGAAGTTGTTCGGGGCTCATCAGGAAAGATAACACAGCACAAAGGAATTTACAGGTGAGGGGGCTCACTATGAGAGAGAACATAGTACAAGGGAATGTACAGTTTGGAGAGCTGTTCTCGACAGAGAGCACAGCACAAGGGAATGTACACATTGAGAGGGGCTCACCATGACAGAGAGCACAGCACAAGGGAATGTACAGTTTGAGGGGGGCTCACCATGACAGAGAACATAGCACTAGGGAATGCACAGGTTGTGGGGGCTCATCAGGACTGAGAACAGACCACAATGGAATGTACAAGTTAAGAGGGGCTCATCAGCCCAGAGAACACAGCACAAGAGAATGTAGAGGTTGGGGGGCACTTCAGGAAAATAACACAGCACAAGGGAATATGCAGATTGGGGGGGGTCATCAGGACAGAAAACAGAGCACAATGGAATGTACAGGTTGCATGACCCATCAGGTCAGAGAACATTGCACAAGGGAATGTGCAGGTTGCAGGAGACTCCCAATGACAGAGAAAATACTATAAAAGGAATGTACAGGTTGGGGGGGTACTCAGCATGACAGAGAACATAGGACAAGGGAGTGTATAAGTCGAGGTGGGGTTATCAGAGCAGAGAACAGAGCACAAGGGAATCTACAAGTTGTGAGGCTCACCATGATAGAGAAAATAGCACAAAGGAATGTACAGGTTTTGAGGGGCTCACCATGACAGAGAACAGAGCACAATGGAATGTACACGTTGGGGGGCTCACCTGGACAGAGAACATATCACAAGGGAATGTACAGATTTGGGGGGCTCATCATCACCACAGAGAAATAGCACAAGGGAATGTACAATTTGTGGGGCTCATCGGGACAAAGAACACAGGACAAGGGAATGTACACATTGGGGGGAGGCTCAGCATGTCAGAGAACATAGCCCAAGGGAAGCAGAGGTTGGGGCAGGTTGGAGGAGGGTGCACTATGACAGAGAACATAGCACAAGGGAATGCACAAGTTGGGGGAGGGCTCATCATGGCAGAGAGCATAGCACAGTGGAATGTACAGGTTGGAGGGTTCATCATGACAGAGAACATAGCACAATGGGATTTGCAGGTTGGAGGGTTCATCATGCCAGAGAAGAGAGTGTAAGGGAATTCACAGTTTAGGGGGGTCTCCATGACAGAGCACATAGCACAAGGGAATGCACAGGTTGGGTGGGGGCTCACCATGTGAGAGAACCTAGCACAAGAGAATGTAAAGGTTGGAGGTCTCACCATGACAGAGAACTCAGCAAAATGGAATGTACAGATTGGGGGAGAGTTCACTATGACAGAGAACACAACACAAGAGAATGTAAAAGTTGGAGGTCTCACCCTGACAGAGAACACCAAAATGGAATTTACAGGTTAGGGGAGGGTTCACCATGACAGAGAACAAAGCACAAGGGAATGTACAGCTTGGGGGTCTCTTGAGGCCAGAAAACACAGCACAGGGGAATTTACAGGCTGGGGGGACTCATCAGGGTAGAGAGCACAGCACGCCGGAATGTATAAGTTGGGGGGTTACCTTGACAGAGAACATAGCACAATGGAATGTACAGGTGGGGTAGCGCATCATGATAGACAGCACAGCACAAGGGAAGGAACAGGTTGGCAGAGGCTCATCATGACAGAGAACACAGCACAAGGGAATGCACAGACTGTGGGGCTCATCATGACAGACAACACAGCACAGGTAAATGTACAGGTTGGGAGGGCTCATCTGGAGAGAGAACACAGCATAAGGGAATGTACAGGTATGGGGGACTCATCCAGACAGAGAAGATGGGGGGGGGGGGCTCACCATGACAGAAAACATAGCAGAAGAAAATGTACAGGTTGAGGGGCTCACCATGACAGAGAACATAGCACAGGAGAATGTACATGTTGGCGGGGGGCTCAATATGACAGAGACTATACTACAAGGGAATGCAAATGTTGGGGGACCCATCAGGATAGAGAACACAGGAAAAGGAAATGTACTGGTTGGGGCAGGGTCAGCATGACAGAGAACATAGCACAAGGGAATATAGAGGTTGAGGAGGGTCATCTGGACAGAGAACAAAGCAAAAGGGAATGTACAGGTTGGTGGAGAGCTCACCATGACAGGGAACATAGCACAAGTGAATGTACAGGTTCAGAGAGGGCTCATCATGGCAGAGAACATAGCACAATGGAATGTACAGACTGGAGGGTTCATCATGAGAAAGAAGGGAGTACAAGGGAATCAACAGTCTGGGGGGCTCACCATGACAGAAAACATAGCACAAGGGAATGAACAGGTTGGAGAGTCATCATGACAGAGAACATAGCACAAGGGAATGTACATTTTGGGGGAGCTTATCATGACAGAGTACATAGCACAAAGAAATGCACAGGTTTGGGCATGGGTGATCATGACATAGAACACAGCACCTGGGAATGTAAAGGTTGGGGGAATCATCAGGACAAAGAACACAGTAAAAGGGAATGCACAGTTTGGGGGCTCATGAGGAGAAAATACAGCACAAGGGAATTTACAGACTGGGGGCTCTTCAGGACAGTGAACACAGCACAAGAGAATGTACAGGTTGGTGAGGCTCATCATAACAGAGAACACAGCACAATGGAATGAACAGGTTGGTAGGGCTCATCAGGATAGAAGACACAGCACAAGGGAATGTGCAGGTTGGGGGGCTCATCATGACAGAGAACACTGCAAAAGAGAATGTACACTTTGGGGGCTCATCAAGACAGAGAACAACAGTGCAAGTAAATATAGAGATAGTGGGCGCTCATGAGGAAACAGAACACAGCACAAAGGAATGTACAGGTTGGGGTGGGGGTCATCAGGACAGAGAACACATCACAAGGGAATGTACAGGTTGGGGGGTCATCATGACAGAAAACATACCATAAGGGAATGTACAGATTGAGGGAGGGCTCACCAAGACAGACAACATAGCACAAGGGAATGCACAGGTTGTGGGGGCTCATCTGGTGAGGGAACATAGCACAAGGGAATGTATAGGTTGGAGGCGGGCTCAGCATGACAGAGAATATAGTACAAGGGAATGCACAGGTTGGGGGGCCCATCAGGATAGAGAACACAGGAAAAGGAAATGTACTGGTTGGGGCAGGGTCAACATGACAGAGAAATAGCACAAGGAAATGTAGAGGCTGGGTGGGTCATCTGGACAGAGAACATAGCACAATGGAATGAACAAGTTGGGGGTGGCTCATCATGATGGAGAACACAGCACAGGGTAGTGTATAGGTTGGGAGGGCTCATCAGGAAAGAGGACACAGCACAAGGGAATGTACATGTTGGGAGGTCTCATCATGGCAGAGAACAGTGCACAAAGGAATGTGCATGTTTATGGGGCTCATGAGGAGAGAAAATATAGCACAAGTGAATTCCCAAGCTTGGGGATGCTCATCAAGGCAGAGAGCACATCAGAAGTGAATGTACAGGTTGGCATGACTCACCATGACAGAGAACACAGCACAATAGAATGTAGAGGTGGGGGGCACATCATGACAGACAACATAGCATAAAGGAATGCACAGGGTGAGGGACTCATCATGACAGAGAATACAGCACAGGGGAATGTACTGGTTGGGGGGCTCACCACGACAGAGATCACAGCACAAAGGAATGAATACGTTGTGGGATCATCATGACACACAAGATAGCACAAGGGAATGTTCAGGTTGAGGGGGCTCATCATGTCAAAGAACACAGCACAAGGGAATGTATATTCTGAGGGGTGCTTACCATGGCAGAGAACATAGCACAAGGGAATATAGAAGTTTTGGAGGGCTCATCAGGACAGATAACACAGCACAAAGGAATTTACAGGTGAGGGGGCTCACTATGAGAGAGAACATAGTACAAGGGAATGTACAGCTTGGAGGGCTGTTCTCGACAGAGAGCATAGCACAAGGGAATGTACAGGTTGAGGGGGGCTCACCATGACAGAGAACATAGCACAAGGGAATGTACAGGTTGTGGGGGCTCATCAGGCCAGAGAACACATCACAAGAGAATATAGAGGTTGGGGCAGCACTTCAGGAAAAGAACACAGCACAAGGGAATGTGAAGGTTGGGGGGGGGGGGTCATCAGGACAGAAAACAGAACACAATGGAATGTACAGGTTGCAGGACTCATCAGGACAGAGAACATTACACAAGGGAATGTGCAGGTTGCGGGAGACTCCCCATGACAGAGAACATACCATAAAAGGAATGTACAGGTTGGGGGGTACTCAGCATGACAGAGAACACAGGACAAGAGAGTGTATAAGTCAGGGGGATTATCAGAGCAGAAAACACAGCACAAGGGAATGTAGTGGTTGGGGATGCTCATCATGAAATAGAACATAACACAAGGGAATGTAGAGGTTGGGGGCACTCAACAGGACAGACAACACAGCACAAGGGAATGTACAGGTTGTGGGGCTCACCATGTTAGAGAAAATAGCACAAAGGAATGTACAGGTTGTGGGGGGCTCACCATGGCAGAGAACAGAGCACAATGGAATGTACAAGTTGGGGGGCTCACCTGGATAGAGAACATATCACAAGGGAATGTACAGATTGGGGTCTCATCAAGGCAGAGAAGAAAGCACAAGGGAATGTACAATTTGTGGGGCTCATCAGGACATAGAACACAGGACAAGGAAATGTACACATTGGGGGGGAGGCTCAGCATGACAGAGAACATAGCCCAAGGGAAGACAGAGGGTGGGGCAACTCATCTGGACAGAGAACACAGCACAAGGGAATGTACAACTTGGAGGAGGGTGCACTATGACAGAAAACATAGCACAAGGGAATGTACAAGTTGGGGGAGGGCTCATCATGGCAGAGAGCATAGCACAGTGGAATGTACAGGATGGAGGGTTCATAGTGACAGAGAACATAGCACAATGGAATGTACAGGTTGGAGGGTTCATCATGCCAGAGAAGAGAGTACAAGGGAATGCACAGTTTGGGGGGGCTCTCCATGACAGAGAACAAAGCACAAGGGAATGTACAGGTTGGAGGTCTAACCATGACAGAGAACAGAGCAAAATGGAATGTACAGATTGGGGAGGTTCGCTATGAGAGAGAGCATAGCACAAAAGAATGTAAAGGTTAGAGGTCTCACCCTGACAGAGAACACCAAAAGGGAATGTACAGGTTGGGGGAGGGTCCTCCATGACAGAGAAAACAGCACAAGGGAATGTACCATTTGGGGGTCTCTTGATGCCAGAAAATACACCACAAAGGAATTTACCAGCTGGGGAGGGCTCATCATGGTAGAGAGCACAGCACACCGGAATGTACAGGTTGGGGGGCTCACCTTGCCAGAGAACATAGCACAATTGAATTTAAGCTGGGGTAGCTAATTATGGTAGAGAACACAGCACAAGGGAATGAACAGGTTGGCAGAGGCTCATCATGACAGAGAACGTCGTACAAGGGAATGCACAGACTGAGGGGCTCATCATGACAGACAACACATCACAGGGAATTGTACAGGTTGGGAGGGCTCATCAGGCCAGAGAACACAGCAGAAGGGAATGTAGAGGTGTGGGGGACTCATCCGGACAGAGAAGATAGCCCAAGGGAATGTACAGGGTGGGGGGGGGGCTCACCATGACAGAAAACATAGCACAAGAAAATGTACAGGTTGGGGGGCTCACCATTACAGAGAACATAGCACAAGGGAATGTACATGCTGAGGGGGCTCAGCATGACAGAGACTATACTACAAGGGAATGCAAAGGTTGGGGGACCCATCGGGATAAAGAACACAGAAAAAGGAAATGTACTGGTTGGGGCAGGGTCAGCATGACAGAGAACATAGCACAAGGGAATATAGAGGTTGGGGAGGGTCATCTAGACAGAGAACATAGCAAAAGGGAATGTACAGGTTGGTGGAGAGCTCACCATGACAGGGAACATAGCACAAGTGAATGTACAGGCTCAGAGAGGGCTCATCATGGCAGAGAGCATAGTACAATGGAATGTACAGACTGGAGGGTTCATCATGAGAAAGAAGAGAGCACAAGGGAATGAATGGTCTGGGGGGCTCACCATGACAGAAAACATAGCACAAGGGAATGAACAGGTTGGAGAGTCATCATGACAGAGAACATAACGCAAGGGAATGTACATTTTGGGGGAGCTTATCATGACAGAGTACATAGCACAAAGAAATGCACAGGTTTGGGCATGGCTGATCATGACATAGAACACAGCACCTGGGAATGTAAAGGACTGGGGGAATCATCACGACAGAGAACACGGTAGAAGGGAATGTACAGTTTGAGGGACTCATGAGGAGAATATACAGTACAAGGGAATTTACAGGCTGCGGGCTCTTCACCGCAGTGAACACAGCACACGGGAATGTACAGGTTGGTGAGGCTCACCATGACAGAGAACACAGCACAATGGAATGAACTGGTTGGTAGGGCTCATCAGGATAGAAGGCACAGCACAAGGGAATGTGCAGGTTGGGGGGGGCTCATCATGACATAGAGCACCGCAAAAGAGAATGTACACTTTGGGGGGAGCTCATCAAGACAGAGAACACAGCACAAGGAAATATAGAGGTTGTGGGGGCTCATCAGGAAACAAAACACAGTACAAAGGAATGTACAGGTTGGGGAGGGGGTCATCAGGACAGAGAACACATCATAAAGGGAATGTACAGGTTGGGGGGGGTCATCACTATAGAAAACATACCATACATGTACAGATTGAGGGAGGGCTCACCATGACAGACAACATAGCACAAGGGAATGTACAGGTTGGGTGGTTCATCTGGAGAGAGAACATAGCACTAGTGTATGTATAGGTTGGAGGGGGGCTCAGCATGACAGAGAATATATTACAAAGGAATGCACAGGTTGGGGGGACCATCAGGATAGAGAACACAGGAAAAGGAAATGTACTGGTTGGGATAGGGTCAACATGACAGAGAACGTAGCACAATGGAATGAACAAGTTGAGGGTGTAACTATTGCCTCATGTACACTGACAACCCTCTCCTCCTACTACTACAACCTGTGAGAGATGCACTTATATAGCCAAACTGGAAGCCAAGCTCTCTCCAGCCAAGACTAGACTAGACAGTCAAGAGAAGAAGGTAAACACCTGCACCACACCACACTCATCACATAGTCCATCAAAACCTACATCACCTAAACCCACACATAGTAACACAAAACACACACCTACATTTGTGTAGGCTCTCAATAAAAATCTGCCCAAACAACAGAGACCCCAAAAGCTGAAATGCAAGCAACCACCATCCCCCAACACTACCCAAATGACACATAGCCCACAAAATCAGTGTGCCACTCAACCTCAGCCCATAAGGCAAAACAACGTACCCAACACACTAGTCATAGTCAACTCTATAGTCAAGCACACTGATGTCCCACTCACCAGGCTAAACAAGGAGAAAGTTACTGTCAGCTGCCTGTCGGGTGCCAGGATCTACCACATAATGCATGCACTCAGGTCACTCCACAATAAGTACAAATACGACTCTGTCATTGTCCATGTTGGTGTGAATGACCTCAGATGTACTCCCTGGACTACACAAAAAGAGACATGGAGGAGCTCTCGGATCATGTAGTCCAGGCAGGTATGACCCTAGCCCTGAGCAGCATCCTGCCATCACCCAGAATGATACCACAGTACAAGGACAAAATGATTGACTTCAACAATTGGCTAAGCTTCTGGTGTCATTCTAAGGGTATCCAGTATCTGTTTGCCTGGGACGACATGATCGACAGACAGTGATGCTTTGCCAGAGATGGCCTGCAGCTGTCGCCCCTGGGATTCTGGATACTGGCTAAGGCTCTTGCCACCCCAAAAGTGCCTTTTTTAGGCAAGGTTCAAATGACAAACTCACCACCGTAGCAGGTACAAGCAAGCAAAATCTGAGGGTAATACTACTCAATGCTAGAAGTCTAAACCTCAAAATGGAGAACATCGACATTTGTCCAGTGATAGAGACCTGGTTCAAGGCTCCAGAGAGCACCCCTGCATTATCTGGCTATAATTCATACCGCACCTTTCGTCCACCTAACCTGGACCGAAATGCTAAAGGAGGAGGTGTGTCCATATTCATTAAGGATATCCACACCTCCAGGCTAGTTGCTCAACATAATGCATCCAAAATTATCCAAGTGCAACTAACACTGGGCAAGACTGCAATCCAGGTTGTAGCTTGTTAGAGATCCCCCGCCATGCTCCAGGATGCCCACTCCACGTTTCTTGATATACTGGATAATATTAAGGTACAGCCCAATACCCTAATATTGGGCGATTTCAACTACCCCATCATCAACTGGGGAAACTACTCATGTACTAACTCATTTGCTCAATGCTTTCTGGAATTCATAAATTCCAACGCCCTGGATAAGCTTGTCCATACCCCCACCAGGGGCAACAATATCCTGGACCTGGTCATTACCAATATGGGTAACCGATGTTCTACACCAGAGGTTAACTCCTTGTTGGTCAGATCTGACTAAAAGCTAATCACCCTAGACATCAATATCCTGCCCCCATTAAGGAAACCACCGTATAAAAAAATCTCCAAAGCCAACTTCATGCTTCTTAAGGCAGAAGTGGTAAACCTCATGACACCCATGCAGATGGAAAATAGAGGTACGACTGCTGAATCCTATACAAATGCACTGTATAAGCACATACACAAGTACATGGATCATGCCATCTCCAACAGAACCAACATGGTATCCTCCAAAAAAAAGGAAGCCAATCTGGTGATCCGCTGCCATAAACAAACTCTACAACAGAAGGAAGAAGCTGTTGCAAAAAAGAGTAAAATCCCCTGATTGCAGGATCTCCCTGGTCAGCCTCAGTAAGAACCTGAGATCCCTCATAAAATCCTCCAAAGCTAGTTACGAAAATAAAATCGCCACTGATTCCAAAGACAACCACAAAGCATTCAACAGCTATGCCAAGAATCTCAAGGGCAACACTCAGATCTGCTCTGAGCTACAGCACAATGGCATTAGATATACAGAACTAACTGATATTGCCAACATCCTAGCAGATAGGTTCAGTGCAAACTTCACCCCCCCTCACCCCCCAAAGGGCCCGTCTCTATACTGGAAGAATGCAAAGCCCCTGTTATCATGGAGTAAAGACCACACTCTCCAAAGCCAAGAACACAGCATCCATGGGACCAGACAACATTCCAGGCTGCGTTCTGCATGAACTACAGAATGAACTGGCACCCCACATAAGTACCATGTTCAATCATAGACTCACTTCAGGTTTTGTGCCTACTGAATTGCGCACAGTGATGGTTATCCCACTCCACAAAGGGGGCACCACCACGGACCCCGGGAACTAGTGCCCCATTAGCCTGATGAGCCTGCTCTGCAAGGCTGTGGAATGTATCATCTTGGAGCTTATAAACAAAGACATAGGTAAACTCCAAACTCTAGACTCCACTCAGTTTGGGTTTGTAAAAGGTAGATCATGTCTCCTAAACCTGATTGACTGCTTCAAAGCAGTCACCAGTGCCATGGACGAGGGTAAGGTGGTGCACACAGCCTATCTTGACCTTGCCAAGGCTTTCAACACCATCCCTCACTCTGGAATTATAGATAAACTCACTAGACTGGGTATAAATCCCTATGTCACAAGATGGGTGGCCAAGTGACTCACTGACAGGACCCACACAGTGAAAGTAGTCGACTCCAAATCTGACTTCAGACCAGTGACAAGTGGAGTACCACAGGGTTCAGTTCTTGGTCCACTCCTGTTTGGCATCTACTTCTCAGAAGTCCAGGCTAATACAGCAGGTCTTTGGCTAAAAAAGTTTGCAGATGACTGCAAACTAGGAGCCATAACAGAATCGCCTAATAATGTGTATATTCTACAAAGGGGCCTCACTGAGACTGATGCTTGGTGTCAAAGTCATGGCCTCAAGCTCAATGCCAAAAAGTGCATTGTCATCCCCTTTGGGAAAAACACTGTACCCATGAACTACCACATAGGCAGTAGCCTACTAAACACCAAAAGTGTGATAAGAGACCTTGGGACACAGGTGGACAGTAGTCTCTCCTTTGATAATCACATCTCCACAGTAGTCAGGAAATCCTTCTACATGACACACCTCATCACAAAGGGGTTCTCCTCCAGAAAAAAAGAGGTCATTGTTCCTCTCTACTCATCGCTCATCAGACCCATCATAAAGTACAATGCCCCGTTTGGCATGTACCTCACAAGACATCTACAACAACTAGAAAGACTACAGAAATACCTCACTAAGAGGATTACTGGCCTCAAACAGATGCCATACGCAGACCTTCTCAAAAAACTCCAGCTCTACTCCGTCACTTATCGCCTACTCAGAGGTGACTTCTCCCTAACTGTATCAAACCCAGGTCTGTTGGACATGCTACACTTAAAGAAACCCCAATCTCTCCGAGCTACACACTCCAGGGACCTAAACCTCGTCACCACAATAAACAGAATATCCTGGAGGGATAGAGTCCTGTCCCAGAGACTTCCCATGCTCTGGAACAGACTACCCATTTATATCAAGCAAAGCTCCTCATTAGCCCTCTTTAAGAAAAGTCTGGACAATTGGATGGGAAATAACAAATTCACCCCAGGGATCACTTCTGTGGCTCTGCTCGACAGGGGCACAGGAAAATAATTTTCTTGGGTGGCGAATGCCAGGGAACTTTTTTGGCTAGGCTTTTATAGGCCCTAGGGCCGATAGCCTAGTACCTACCTATGAACCTATGATCCTATGATGGAGAACACAGCACTGATGAGTGTACAGGTTGGGAGGGCACATCAGGACAGATGACACAGCACAAGGGAATGTACACGTTGGGGGGTTTCATCATGACAGAGAACAGAGCACAAAGGAATGTACACATTTAGGGGGCTCGTGAGGAGACAAAATACAGCACAAGTGAATTCACAGGCTTGGGGGGGGCTCATCAGGGCAGAGAGTACAGCATAAGTGAATGTACAGGTTGGCGTGACTCAACATGACAGAGAACACAGCACAACAGAATGTAGAGGTGGGGGGGCATCATGACAGACAACATAGCAAAAAGGAATGCACAGGGTGAGGGGCTCATCATGACAGAGAATACAGCACAGGGGAATGTACAAGTTGGGAGGCTCATCATGACAAAAAAGATAACACAAGGAAATATGCATGTGGGGGATGGCTCATCAGGACAGAGATAACAGCATAAGAAAATGTACAGGTTGGGGGGCTCAGCACAACAGAAATCACAGCACAAGTGAATGAATAGGTTGGAGGAATCATCATGACACACAAGATAGCACAAGGGAATGTACAGGCTGAGGGGGCTCATCATGACAGAGAACACAGAACAAGGGAATGCATATTTTGAGGGGTGTTTACCATGGCAAAGAACATAGCACAAGGGAATGTAGAGGTTGGGGAGGGCTCATCATGACAGGGAACACAGCATGAGGGAATGTACAGGATGAGGGGGCTCACCATGATAGAGAACATTTTATTTTTTTATTTTTATTTTATTTTACATTTGTTAACCGGGATGGTCCGACTGGATACTTGTCCATTTTCAGCAGAGTCCCAGGGAGAAAAGCTCCAAATTACATATAGAAATTACAAATTACAAATATAGGAACATAGCACTTAAGTTATAGGCATTACAAAATAGATAATCCAATAAATTGAGGTTACATACAAGCTGATTGTAGACATAGTACATACATCCATCCATGAGGCCTGAGGCATACTTTTCAATTAAAAGCAGTAGTTAAGATAACATATTACCTTGGGTTTAAGAAATTATATTTACACAACCAATACCTAGAGCAGCTAACATAAAGGATCACATTGGTTAAATGAGGAGAGATGGACGGGCAGGCGATATGTGGGGTCCTAGTCCGGGCTGATACAGGGACATATCCAATGTGATTTGAGGTGGCTTTTAAGTTTGTGTTTAAATATAGTTGGTGAAGACTCTAGGGTAATGTCAGCTGGTAGTGAGTTCCAATTTTTACCGACAGAGTTGGCGAAGAGGGAGTTGCCTGCAGCATGGTTGGATTTGATCGTAAGTACTAGGAGTTTGGTGGATGAGCGGAGTGTTCAGTTGTTGCTGTAGGGGAAGATTATGTTTCTTAGGGCTGGGGTGGTGTCTGGATGGTGGAGGATTTTATGGGCAACTTTGAGCTGGTTGAGCTGTAGGAGGTGGGGTAGTTCCAGCCAGCCCAGGAGATTAAGGTTCTGGCAGTGGTGGGTATGGTAGGGTGAGCCAGTTGCAAATCTAGCAATGTGGTTGTAGCATGATGACAGTTTTTTAAGATCGGTTTTACTCAGGTGGGTGAAGAGGCGTAGAGAAGGGTAGATAGGAGATGGGAGGGCACAACATGGCACAAGGGAATGTACAGCTTGAAGGGCTGTTCTTGACAGAGAACATAGCACAAGGGAATGTACAGGTTGAGGGGGGCTCACCATGGCAGAGAACATAGAACAAGGAAATGTAGAGGTTTGGGGGATCATCAGGACTGAGAACACAGCACAGGGGAACATACAGGTTAAGAGGTGCTCATCAGGCCAGAGAATACAACACAAAGGAATGTATGGGGGGTGGGACTCTTCTGGAGAAAGAACATAGCACAAGGGAATATGCAGATTGGGGGGCTCATCATGACAGAGAGCACCACAAAAGGGAATGTACACTTTTGGGGTGGTTCATCAAGACAGAGAATAAAGCACAAGGAAATATAGAGGTCATGGGAGCTCATCAGGAAACAGAACACAGCACAAGGGAATGTACATGTTGGTGGGTCATCAGGACAGAGAATACAGCACAAGGGAATGTACATACATAGCACAAGGGAATGTACAGGTTGGGGGGGTCACAATGACACAGAACATAGCACAATGGAATTTACAAGTTTGGGGGCTCATCTTGACAGAGAACATAGCACAAGGGAATGTAAAGATTGGGGGAGGGCTCACCATGACAGGCAGCATAGCACAAGAGAATGTACAGTTTGGGGGGCTCTTCTGGAGAGAGAGAACATAGCACAAGGTAATGTGCAGGTTGGGGGGCTGAGCATGACAGGCAATATAGCACAAGGGAATGTACAGGTTGGCAGGCTCATTAGGACAGACAACACAGGACAAGGAAATCTACAGGTTGGGGAAGGGTCAGCATGACAGAGAACATAACACAAGGAAATGTAGAGGTTGGGGAGGGTTAGCTGGACAGGAAACATAGCACAAGGGAATGTACAGGTTGGGGGACACCTCACCACGACAGAGAACATAGCACAAGGGAATGTACAGGTTTTGGAAGGTCTCATCATGGCAGAGAACATAGCACAGTGGAATGTACAGGTTGAAGGACTCATCATGACAGAGAAGAGAGTAGAAGGGAATGAACAGTTTCAGGGGCTCACCATGACAGAGAACATAGCACAAGGGAATGTACAGGTTGAAGGGGGCTCACCATGACAGACAACATAGCACAAGGGAATGAACAGGTTGGAGGGTCATCACGATAGAGAACATAGCACAAGGGAATGTGCATTTTGGGGGAGCTTATCATGACAGTGTACATAGCAGAAGAAAATGCACAGGTTTGGGAAAGGCTGATCATTACAGAGAACACAGCACCAGGGAATGTAAAGGTTGGGGGGCATCAGCAGGACAGAGTACACAGCAGAAGGGGATGTACAGTTCCGGGTGGCTCATGATATCAGAAAACAGAGCACAAGAGAATTTACAGGCTGGGGGGGGGGGGTAATCAGGGCAGTGAAAACAGCACAAGGGAATGTTCAGGTTGGAAGGGCTCATCATGACAGAGAACACATACAGTTTTGGGGAGCTCATCAAGAAACAGACAGCACAAGGAAATGTACAAGTTGTGTGGCCTGATCAGGAAGCAGAACACAGCACAAGGGAATGTACATGTTGGTGGGTCATCAGGACAGAGAATACAGCACAAGGGAATGTACATACATAGCACAAGGGAATGTACAGGTTGGGGGGGTCACAATGACACAGAACATAGCACAACGGAATTTACAAGTTTGGGGGCTCATCTTGACAGAGAACATAGCACAAGGGAATGTAAAGATTGGGGGAGGGCTCACCATGACAGGCAGCATAGCACAAGGGAATGTACAGTTTGGGGGGCTCTTGTGGAGAGAGAGAACATAGCACAAGGTAATGTGCAGGTTGGGGGGGCTGACCATGACAGGCAATATAGCACAAGGGAATGTACAGGTTGGCAGGCCCATTAGGACAGACAACACAGGACAAGGAAATCTACAGGTTGGGGAAGGGTCAGCATGACAGAGAACATAGCACAAGGAAATGTAGAGGTTGGGGAGGGTTAGCTGGACAGGAAACATAGCACAAGGGAATGTACAGGTTGGGGGACACCTCACCATGACAGAGAACATAGCACAAGGGAATGTACAGGTTTTGGAAGGTCTCATCATGGCAGAGAACATAGCACAGTGGAATGTACAGGTTGAAGGGCTCATCATGACAGAGAAGAGAGTAGAAAGGAATGAACAGTTTTGGGGGCTCACCGTGACAGAGAACATAGCACAAGGGAATGTACAGGTTGAAGGGGGCTCACCATGACAGACAACATAGCACAAGGGAATGAACAGGTTGGAGGGTCATCACGATAGAGAACATAGCACAAGGGAATGTGCATTTTGGGGGAGCTTATCATGACAGTGTACATAGCAGAAGAAAATGCACATGTTTGGGAAAGGCTGATCATTACAGAGAACACAGCACCAGGGAATGTAAAGGTTGGGGGGCATCAGCAGGACAGAGTACACAGCAGAAGAGGATGTACAGTTCCGGGTGGCTCATGACATCAGAAAATAGAGCACAAGAGAATTTACAGGCTGGGGGGGGGTCATCAGGGCAGTGAAAACAGCACAAGGGAATGTTCAGGTTGGAAGGGCTCATCATGACAGAGAACACCGCAAAAGGGAATGTACAGTTTTGGGGAGCTCATCAAGAAACAGACAGCACAAGGAAATGTACAAGTTGTTCGGCCTGATCAGGAAGCAGAACACAGCACAAGGGAATGTACAGGTTGGGGTGATCATCATGACAAAGAATATAGCACAATGGAATGCACAGGTTGGGGGTTCTCATCTGGACACTGAACACAGCATAAGTGAATTAACAGCTTGGGGGGCTCATCATGACACAAAGCATAGCACAAGGGAATATACAGACTGGGGGAGGGTTCACTGTGACAGAGAACATAGAACAGTGGAATATATAATATTCTTTCACACAGACCATGTATCCAAAAAGCAGGTGGGGTAGCTAGTATATACTTAAAATACCTGAACATATCCTTTTTTCAGAAAAAAACGCATCCCTCATTCAGTACTTGAGAGATTTTCATTGCCTTATTCAAGCTAAACTCTGGTAATACCATATCTGCCATAGCTTTATATTTTCTCCCTGGCAATAACACCAGCACAACAGATGACATACTATCCTGGGCATCTACCAATATTTCCCAAGAAACCATCATCCTTGGGGTTCTTAATATAGACTGGGTCCAAGTTGTATCCAATATCCCCACTACCAGTATTTACCTGCCATTAGTACACCAGCAAGATATAACAATCCCTCCTCTAAGGCCTCTACTCTAGACTGGATTCTCTCAACTAAACCCAATAATATCTATTACCGTGGCACACTATCTGATAACTTAAATGACCAGCTGCTCAGTTTTGTGAATAGGCTTGGGTGCAATCCAGTCAAACTTCATGCATACAAGAATGTGCGTAACATATACAGTTTTAATGTAGACAATTTTATCTCCACTCTCAGGCAATACAATTGGAGTATGTTAAAAAAATCTTCCTTTCCATGAAGTCATCCTTTAATAAAACGTTTTACCAATATATTGAACAAACATGCTTCTGTTAGGAGACAAAGAGTTAAACTTAATCCAGCAACATGGCTATCTAAAAACAGTAGGCAACTTAATAGTGCTTAGAGACAAAGTGTGGAAAGGATGGCATGCCAACAAATCCCAGGAAGAACTTTTACACTACAAACAGTTAAGAAATAAAACCAAACACAATAGAAGGCTTGACAAAAACCTTCAATACTTTAACTTACAGCAGGTACACCAAAATAATCCTAAAAGAAATCTGGTAATTGGTGCAAAGTATACTAGATCCAAGCCAAAGCCAACAAAACCCTATGGAAGATCACTTCTCACTCAAACATATCCCTACCTCCACCATAAGAAAATATCTACTAAAACTAAAAACTACAAGCTCTACTGCAGACCACCTTCCTCATGAATTTCTAAAAATTGCAGCTGAAGTTCTGCCATATCCAATATCTATACTAATAAACATATCCATTCCAGAATCTCATGTTCTAGCCATTTGGAAGAAGGCATACATACATCCTCTTCATACAGGAGGACCCTCTGCTAACTACTCCAACTTCAGACCACATGCCATCCTGTCACCATTACCTAAAATATTAGAATCCATTCCCAATTACTTACAACAAACAGTTTCCTCTCCCCCACACAACATGGTTTTGTCCCAGTCATAGCACCACTACTGTCCTATTCACTTGGCTGATACCATTAATAAAAACAGAAATAATGGAAACCTAATATCGTCACCTGTCCAAAGCATTTGGCACCATCTCTCACCATAAACTATTACTAAAACTCTCCTCCTTGGGTCTCTCTCTCTCCTACCTCTCCTGGTTTATCAGCTACATAACAGATAGATTCCAGGCAGTCACATGGCAACAAGAACACTCTTTATTTCTACCCAGTACTGTAGGATTGCCACAGGGTTCCATACTTGGACCCCTCCTGTTTAACATATTTATAAATGATCTACATGCTGCTTCCAAGCATGCTACTCTTGTACGATAAGCAGGTGACTTAACACTCATTTGCAAAGCCTCTAACCTACAAAAACTTCGAGAAACTTCTCAAGAACCCTTTACATACATAGAATGCTGGTTAGACAACTCACAACTCCTACTTAACCCCCCCAAAAAAAAAAAATACTACTTTCCATCCATAAAACATTCTCCCAAAGCAAAACGCTTGTCAAAATTACTTCATTAATTAACATCCTGATTGAACAGGTCTCTAACACCAAACTCATACGAGTCACAATTGATTACAAATTGAAATTAGATCTGAACTTTCAAATTGTTATTTAAATAAAAACACCAAAAGCTCGGCCTCTTGTATAGAACAAAACCCTACCTAGCAGACAGAACTAGGGAAACCATAGCTAAAGCCTACCTCAAATCTACTTTACTGTATGCCTCCCCACTCTTTACTAACCTTCAAACATTGCAGAAACAAAGCTCAAACAATGCTACAATAAAATAGCTCACTTTTTTGCAAATTGCCTCTTTAGAACTCAACACTGTTCTGCCCTTAAATAACTAAATTGGACTGAATTAACACACTACCTTCTTTTGAATGGGTTGGGATCTGTGGGGTCCTCTAGTCACGGAAAAGTGGGTCTGGAGGTCCTTAACTTTGGTTTGTAAGCCACTGAGTCCACAATCCATGACAGACAGCAGCAAAAGAAGGGTCCTCTCGATTTGATCCCTGACCAATGTTAAACAGAAACAAACACCAAAACTACTTCTCCAGTTGATTCCAACTTTGGCTTTTTTGATAAAGTAGGGGTATCTTTATTTTACAGACCTTTTATCTTTGGATATGGCATAGAAAGAAATGGGAAAGCGTTAGAGACCAAAGATGAAGTTGCACTTAACTTTTTAAGTTCTAATTTATTTTTGTGTTCAACGATTCAAATATTGTTACTAGGATAATTACCCAGGGGGCCTTTCTAAGCCTAGCCAAGCTTTCCTGAAAGAATAATGATGTCCCATATCCAAACAGGACATTGACAGCCATTTATAAGCTACCTCTGTCCATAAGGGACATGGGTGCCAGGGCCAGTGTAAATTTCCTGTTCCCCCATCCTCTGGTAATAGACAAACTCAGCTTCACATGGATGGGAAGCCTATTTCATAAGAGGGGCACTTGCTGTTCCTTCTAGATAGATGGCCTGAAAGAAGCACAACTCAAACAATCTTTAGAAATATGTGCCTCAATGATACATTTTAGCATGTTTGACCTATGGAGGAATCTTGGATGTACAGGAGCATTTCAGCATAGGGGCTCTTCCCTTTTTTTGTAGGTACAATTCTAAGGTAATGATGGTGCACACTAATGAAAAACATCAAGCTATTAAATATCAACAGCAAATTTCAACTAAAATGCTGCAGACTTTTTCAAACCACAACAGTTATTAGCAAGGGAGAATCAAGAAAAAAAACTTTGAATATGAAATAGCAAATGGCACAGAGGGAAATGCAACCTAACATAGACAGGAAAAACTGAAGTGTGCACCTAGAAAACTTTTAAAAAGGTGAAAAAAAAACAAGAATCTGAACTAAATACTGTAGAATAAAGGCCATTCCTTGTGCTATTGGTGTGAAAATCAAGCATAGATGAGGTTGGAAAGGAACAAACCTAAAGAAACTGAACTGCATCCAGATTGGGAGTATGAGAAAGCAATCATGAGCCCCACATAAGCAAATAACTAAATGGTTAAGCTATACATATATAGACTAAGCAAACCAAGGGCAGTTAACAATTACACCATGAAGAAAGCTCTATCATAGTGAGGGAAATCACAAACAATAGGGACAGTGACATTACCTAGCACTCCATTAGCAGGTTGAGCACTGATGATGTTACCCTAAAATCACTTCCATGTAGAAAACAGAGCAGTACTTCACTTTCACCTGAGTCTTTTTTTATGCTCACCTTTCAGCAAAGTAATGAAGTCTTTGAGACTCCGGACCTTGAAGAAGGCGGAACAGAAAAATAAAAACTATATAGCCAAAAGCTGAATGAAGGGTAGCAATGATCATCGCATGATTCTATTTACAGAAACACCACCCATTAAAAACCACAGTGTTAAGAATATCTGGAAAGGCAGAAAGATGCAACTTAAGTAAAACAAGAACAAATAAAGGGAAAATATGTAATACTTCCGAAAGAGGACCAAATCAGCAAGCAGACACAGAAAACTGACAGCTAATAATGACAAAAGTAACACCTCTGCTAAGATCTGTGATAAATTAACTGCCGCACATTAAACTACAATGCATTAAGATGGAAAAGTCTGAAAATGATACAGATAATTTCTTGCTTTCCTTTCTTCTAATATCAAAATTATACATGCTTGTTGTTGTGTCCCGGTATTATAGATATCATTAGCTTGAAACTTGGCACTGTGAAGTAATAATAAAAAATAAAAATGTAAAACGTAGGAAGGCACTTTATGAGAGAAAATCTGGTAAAATTCTTCTAGAATTCCAATGGTCTATAAGGAATTATTTCACCTAGTACAACAAGTCAACTGTTTCACAGATGATGTAGTGGGATAAAGCCCTGACTACAATCCAGGTGATCTGAGGTCACTTAGTGGCCCAGGAGTTGGATAATGCACTTGGGAGGATGGATATGCCCATTATGGGTGAAAGGGGGCTATCTCCCAGATAGCTCATACTGCCCTTTAGAACATGGTCACTGCTGGAGGGCAAGAATGTTGTAGAACAGGTGGGGCCAGTGCAGGGGAGATTTGGACAAAATTACCTGAACTGGTCATGGTAACCCTTGTAAGCTATATGAAGAAGCATATACAGACTTAAATAGGGGGACAGCATGTGGCTTCTATGCTGGCATAGGTGACCTCCTCACCACCAAAGGGGAGGAGTTAGACTTTCATACAAAATAGCCCTCATTACTAGGATGCTGACAAGAGCACTGCAATTCCCAATGTTTCCCTATCCAGACGGCTTTCAGTTTAAGACATCTAATTCCTCACTCCTAGAGAATGAATGGACTTCACTCCAAAGAAGGGGTTGCTTTATAATCAACTGGGAGAGGGAGAAAATGCACCTAGGAAAAAAGTAAACTTTTTGTATGGTAAATGTTGAATACTATAGATCTGCAAATGTGGGAGTGGTTAAAAAAGCCACGTGTTTTTATATGTACTGCTGTATGCTCAATATCATATACCTTTTTAAAATACACATTTTAAATATTTTAGCAGCAAACCTCATTAATGATAACTATTTTCTGAATTTAGCATAGGAGTAATGTATTTTTTCCTCACATATTTTTATTGCAGAAATTATTAATATTTGAAATCACACAAACAATGCAGATATAGAGGCATAAACAACTAACACAAAAAAGCACTTCACCGACATGCCACATTCTAACTTTTTCTAAAAAAAGTAAGCAAGTTTATGACTTTCTTTAATTAATTAATTGCTTATTTATTTATTTGACTATACACTTTGATCAAATTGCAATAAATTATTCCAGGTTCTAATATAAATGGGATTATTACAACTGAATAGTTTGTAAAGAATTTCTAAATGAGATTTCACTTGCTGAAAATCCCTGGCTAGAAATTCCTTTTTAGTTGCAGTATAAAGATTATGGATGAGATTCATAGGCAATATATGCAGCCACACAACTGGTACACTGTCTAAACTACATACAAGAGCCCTGTGTGATTCATAAAAAGACCAGTGTGTGATGGGATAATAACATATGCAACTAAGTACTAGCAATCCACAGCATAGTCCATGATTCAGAGACAGGGATTTAAGGGGGTTCAATTCTGGAACCTTGAATTTCAGAATGCCAAGGAATAAGAACACCAAAAAGTAATGTCCAAAACAGAGAATGTACAAAAATGAAACTGCATTTTTTTTTTTGCAGTGGGGTCAAGACCTGCACCCCTATTGTGGGAGGCAAGTCCCCCACACCCTGTGTGTGTGTGTGTGTGTGTGTGTGTGTGTGTGTGTGTGTGTGTGTGTGTATATATATATATATATATATATATATATATATATATGTGTGTGTGTGTGTGTGTGTGTGTGTGTGTATATATGTATGCAAATCAACCCCATGGTTGCACCAGCCCTGGAAAAGGAAGAAATCTCCCAAAGCACAGGCATCACTATTGACAAACAAACAAATTGTACTGGCAGTGATTTCCTATGGAAAATAGCAATCAGAATTGTGTTCCTCTGCGTCATGTACTTCAGGCACTTAGTACTAGGAGAATCTCATCTCTACCACCTACACGTGTACTGCTGTAGATGTATACCAGGGGAAACACAGCAGCTGAGCACCAAAGTAAAAAAAATGAGATGTGTTTATCAGCATAACATAGCTAAGCAACAGCAGCATCACTATTTTGACCAAATCCTCAGAGAAAATGAAGAAAGGCATATCATTGCAATCCTGAAGAAGATTCCAGTACACAGAAATACTGTGTCACAACCACATGGGCCTACCCCAACACAGTGATGCATCTGAGCACTGCTAGTGGGAGATGTGGTAGTACCCTATTCCTCCATTCACCTAGTCTACTAATCACTGTATCTCTGCAAATATGACAATGTTGGCTGAAATGTTTAAGAACTGGGCCTTGCCAGAATAGAGGACTGTAACACAGCAGCTAACATTATACAAGGAAGTCCAGGAAAGGTACTTTAAAGGCAACGTCACAGGTTATGTCTCATGACAGCTATCTACTGAGGCTTGGGTGCCTTCTATGTGGAGTCTGTATGTCCGCCCTGCATTCGTGTGGGTTCCCTCCGGGTGCTCCAGTTTCCTCCCATGTTATAAAGACATGTGTCTGGAGCATTTCTCCCTGGGCCTCTGCTGAAAATTGACTTTGTTCCAAGTCGGATTTTCCTGGTTAACAAATGTTAAATGAAATAAAATAAATAAATAAATAAAACAGAGCACTACAAATGCACAAAACACATTACTAAGTAAACAAATAGCACAAAAATGTTTATTAAGCAAACAGGAAGCATAAAAAGCTTACTAATCAGATGAAATGTTTGAAAGTACGATATTTGATAAAATGAGCATCTGAAAAGCAGATAAGGGCTTTAGAGTTACCTCAGAATTGCAAAACAAGCATGTTTAAAGTAAAACAAGCATGTTTAGAGTTAAAATGAGCACAAGAAAATATAATGGGCACTAATGAGATTAAATGAACAAAACGAATACAACAAAAATAAAGCAAGGCGACTGCATGTTTTGTGGCAAATTACTATGTTTTGGCATACTACTACTTTGCATTGATTGGAGCTCTGAATGGTATAACTAGAGTTTTTCAAAGTATCTCAAAGTGTATAAAAGTGCTTACAGTGTGTGCTTATTACTGAGCATTTATTCCAAAGAGTTGTTGTGTGCAAAGTGCCACTATTTCTTAAAGTGTAGTCAAATACAGCCATTTTGAAAAGTTTCTTGTGCTGGGTGTGTCTATTCACAGAGTGCCACCATTACAGAGTTGTTTAGCAAAGTACAGCCATTTCGGGGAAATTTCAGTGTGCTGTGTACTGTTTATTTGCAAAAGTGCAGTTACTTTGAAATGTTTCTTGCTCTCAGCTTCTTCCCCCCAGTTTATTCAAACAGTGCAGTTATTTGAAATGTTTCTTACACTGGTAAGAGGTGATTTCAAGAGTATTACAGTGCCCGGGAAACTTATTTTGCAAATTTCAGTTATACAGAGGCTTGTTGCACTACTGGGCATAGTTACAAGTACTGACATATGTATATGTGTGTGTGTGTGTATTCGCTCATACTGGCAAAAGTCTTCCCTGAGATGTATTAATATAGCAGAGAGCTTTCGAAAACCACTACCACTTGTATTTAATCAGAATGTTGCAGAGAATTGGAGAATACTTGAGCAATAGTACAATATATTCATACAAGCAGCTTATTCTGATAAGGATGCACTTACCAGGGTATTTATTTCACGAAAACTAGCAGGGTCAGAGGCCATTGAAAGGGGGCATTAATTTGTATATGCAGTAGCAGTGTATGAAGGCAAAGGAGAAAATTATATTATTGTACTGGCTGAATCAAGGGAAGACCCTGAGTGTTTGAAGCACAAATTCAGAGAGATGTGTAACCCCCCACACTAATGTTACATTAGAGAGGCATTCGTTTTACACAAGAGATCAGAAGCAAAGAAACTTTTCAGCTTACATTACTGACCTGAGGAACAAAGGTAAAATGAGCAAGTTTGGTGATTTAAAACATGAGTTAATAAAGGACAGGCACGTGTGTGGTATTAATAGTGCTGCTGTGAGAAAGATTTTGCTTTGTGACAGTGATTTAACACTGAGCAAAGCTATTGAAATTTGTCAAATCCATGAAGTCAGAGAAAGGCACATGAATATGCTTGCAAGTGATAAGAGCATGGTTTCAGCAGGCTCCAGAGCAAATGTAGACAGCATGCAACATGTGGCTGGCAGAAACAGGCCTAAGCAAGTGGCAAATGTAGTCCCTGTAGGTGTGGCAAGGAAAACCCACAATCTTCTAGCAAGTTCTAAGACTAGCTCAGTTAAAGTGCGTGCTCAGTACAGTACAAGGGTAAATCAGCAAAACCCAAGTCAAGCTTTATTGTTAACTGTTGCAATTGTGGTGCCAGTCATGAGTCTAAAAGAGAAATGTGCTTAGCATTTGCTCAGCAATACCATAAATGTAAGAAATGGAACCATTTTCAAAAATTTTGTAAATCATGTAAGTCTCATACTCTTATAAAGAAGGGTAATTCAAAAGAGCAAATTGATCAAGTAGAACTGCAACAGTCTGCTTTCTCTGTAGATGGTGTGTCAGTAGTTGGTGAAAGAATTGATCCAGTAGATTTACTGGCAAAGAATGAAGTATTTTGTACTGTCCGGATTAATGGTAAACCCACTGAGCTCAAAGTAGACATTGGTTCAAAGTGTAATGTTATGTCTGTAGATACTTTTGCTAAAGTGAGAGCTGGTGAACAACTAAATGTGACCAGTTGTGCAAGACTTGTTGCTTATGGAGGTGAAGAAATTCAAACTGAAGGCTCAGTAGTGCTTTCATGTTATGTGGCCAAGAACTGTTATAGCTTATTATTTTATGTAGTCCAAAGACCTGTGCAGTCATTATTGGGTCTCAGAGACAGTTTGAGGATGAATCTGCTTTCTTTTACCAAAGAAGTTCATCAAATAAGCACATATCCCAGTTCCAGCTTCACTAACACTATTTTTTCAGAGTATGCTAATGTTTTCGATGACAAGTTGGGCAAACTTCCAATTGTGTATTCTATGAAGTTAGACCCAGAGATCAGTCCAGTGGTCAAACAAGCAAGAAAAGTTCTGATAGCTATGCAGCATAAAGTCAAAGCTCAGTTGAACAAAATGGTGCAACAAGGTGTAATTTGTCCAGTTACAGAACCTACCAAATGGGTATCGTCCATGGTAGCAGCTCAAAAAAGGCTCAGACTAAATCAGAATATGTATTGACCCAAGAAATTTAAACAAAGCATTTAAAAGAACTCATCATCCTATGTGTACAGTCGAGGAATTTGCAGCTCTAATGCTGAATTGTTTTTTCTGTTTTAGATGCAAAAAGTTCATTTTGGCAAGTGATGCTTGATCACAAATCTTCATTACTGACTACATTCAGTACCCCATCTGGAAGATACAGATTCCTCAGGATGCCACTTGGAATAATTTCTGCAAGTGAAGACTTTAGCGTGCAATGGAGCAAATATTTTCAGGTTATCCTTGTGCCACAATAGTAGATTATTTGTTAGTCGGAGGCAATGGTGAAGCAGAGCATGACAGAAATCTTAAGAGAGATCTAGACACAGCATGTAAAGTGAACTTGAAGCTCAACCCTCTAAAGTGCAAATTCAGACTACCAGATGTTACATATGTAGGTCATTTATTTACTAGCATTGACTTGAGACCAGACCTGTCCAAGCAAGCAGCCGTTCTTGAGATGTCAGAGCCAGATAATGTACAAGCTCTACAACATTTTCTTGGTATGGTCAACTATTTAGGCAAGTTTATACCAGACTTCAGCAAGTTGACAGTGCCTTTGAGAGAGCTAACATGTAAGAATGTTACATGGTCATGGTTAGAACATCTCCAGAAAGCATTTGAAGAGCTTAAGCAGAAAATTGCTACTCCACCTACATTAAGATACTGTGATGTCAACAAACCAGTAACTCTTTCCCAAGAGGCTTCAAGATTTGGTCTAGGTGCAGTCATTCTTCAAGAGGGTAGACCAGTAGCCTATGCATCTAGAACACTTACGCAAACTGAAATGCAATATGCTCACACTTACCCAAACTGAAATGCAATATGTTCAGATAGAGAAAGAACTATTGGCTATAGTGTTTGCATGTTCCAAGTTTCATGATTATATTTATGGTCAAGATATTCAGATTGAAATTGATCATCACCCTCTGGTTACTATTTTAAAGAAGCCTATGCATTCAGCTCCAGCAAGATTATAAAAGATGATGCTTAAATTGAAAAAGTGCAACTTCAAAATGGTCTATACAAAAGGCAAATTTCTTTATCTGGCTGATACCTTATCCAGATCGCCCAGAAATACAATGGAACAGCTTTACTCAGAGAATTTTTGACTTCAATGTCATGGAAGTGCACGATTTTTCTACCACAAGACTTGATGAGTTAAGAGATCACACAAAGACTGATCCAGTTTTGCAAAAGCTCAGTCACTACATCAATGATGGATGGCTGTCAAAGCAATCTAGTATACCACCAGCAGTGCAAATCTACTTTCTTTACAGAGCTGAGATGTTGATGGAAGATGGCATTATTTTCAAAGGTTGTAAAATTGTTGTTCCTGCTTCCTTACAACACGAATACTTTCAGATTTTGCAGTGTGGTCACCCAAGTTCCGAAGCTACCAAAAAAAGAGTGAGAAGTCTAGTATTTTGGACTTCTCTAACAAAAGACATTAATAAAAGTACTTTCTTCTTCATTATGCGATAGTACTAAACCGCATTTGCAGAAAGAACCACTTCATCTAAGTCAAGTTCCTGAACTACCTTGGTCAACAGTAGCCACTGACATATTCAAGTGGAACAATCAACATTACTTAGTACTGGTAGAAAGAAGGAGAGACAGTGAGGATACAAACAGTGAAAGGTTTTGACTGGATTGGTCAAGTAACAAGTACATGTGCAGAGTCAAGATCCTATTTTGTGAAATCTGAGGGTGTGGAGTACAGGAGAAATCATAGACATATTTTTCCTGTATCAGTACTGATATCACAGCATTGTTCTTGGGATACAGACTCTAAATCTCAGAGCAATTCAGACAATGTTCCTGTTCCAGAACATGTCTTGACTCCCACTACCATTTTTAATGGTGTTCCTGATGTCTCTAAGGTCGAACATTCAGCAGAGACCATCCCATTTGCTAAACTTAACTCCAGTTACTATGTCACATGATTTGGTTGTATTCCCAGACCCAGTGTGAAATACACAGTGACCTGGACGTAGTTGTATATATGTATCTACTTCTGTATAATTGCATGATGAAAATTATTTTGTATCAATTGCATGTCAGTCAATGTCATCAATATTGCATCTCAAAGAGGGAGGATGTAGAATAATATGTGTGTTGTACCTTTAAGAAGCATTTCTAAGACCTGAACATGCATATAAATAGCAAGCATGTGCTAGCTTCAGTGCCATTTTGTGAGTACAGCCAGAGTGTGAACATCTATGTATGAGACAGCTAGTTTGTATATAAGCTAAAGTTATTTAGCTTTATTTTTAATGTGTTTGGACATAATAAAGCTACTTGAGCAGAACCCACAGTGTTCGTCAACTTCATCCTGACTAGACGAGCGACAGGCATGAAGCACGTTTTAGCCACCCCCTAACAACCCTGTTCAACATCAGCCTCCATACAGGTTTTGTACAGAGTGAATGGAGAACAGCTGCAACCATTCCTCAGCGTAATACAGGACCGTCCATAAACCCAGGCAATTACAGACCCATAAGCCTGACAAGCCTCATATGTAAAGCCATAGAAAGTCTTATCATGGAAGTAATCATTGAGGAGATAGGGAACCTCCAAACACTGGTTTCATCTCAGTTTAGATTTGTCAAGGTCATGTCATGTTTATTCAACCTGGTGGACATTTTTGAAAAAAAGTCACCAAAGCAATGGATGAAGGTAAAACTGTACACACCACATACCTGGATATAGCTAAAACATTTGATGCAATCCTTAATTCAGGCATAGAAGAAAAGCTAAATAAACTGTGAATAACCCCCTACATCATCCACTGGATTGACAACTGGCTCACAGATAGAATGCAGGAAAACAAAGTTACTTGCACAAAAGAGAGCAGTCACCATTGAAGTTCGAAAGGGCTCTGTGCTAGGGCCTCTCCTGTTTGACATTTACTTCTCTGAAGTAAGAGCCAGTATCAGAGAGTTCTGACTGACTAAGTTTGCAGATAACTGCATGCTAGGAGCAATCACTGAATCTCCAGTTAACTTAGCCATCCTGCAGAAAGGTTTGTCCCAAATAAATATCTGGTGACATAATCATGGACTGAAACTAAATGCCAGAAACACAGAAATCAGCTATCCCAGGGAGCTACTATGGGTCTATATTACGTGATCGAAACCTTAAATTATCAAACACCTAAAGGTCAATTACGAAATATCGAACCCTTAACATCGAAAATGGCCATTTCCCCATAGGGAAACAATGCTGTTGGCCAAATAATAAAAAAAAGTTTTAAACAGAAATGAAGTGGGGGTCTTTGCCCCCCTGATAAACCTAACTAACCTAACTAAATATACCAACTCCAAGATCGTTCTACAGCGGAGGAAGAACAAAATCCATGTAACAGCCAAATGACTTGCTTCCCTGTGTGGAAACGGCCGTTTGCAATTTTCAGACTTTGACATTTAGTGATCATCCTTTAGGTGTTAAATAACCTAAGGTTTCGATCACGTAATAGGGAACCAGCTACTACATAGACAATATATCCCTAAGGATTTGGGAACATATGCAGATGGTGAACCAACTTTCAACTAACATGTGTTCATTGCTGTGAGAAAGTCCTATATTCCATAGCTTATAAATAATGGAATTGTGCCTAAATCTTGGGACGTCATTGTCTTTCTTTACTCAACCATCATTAGGCCAGTCATTGAATATAATGCCCCCTTTGGCATCTATCTGTCCAGACACATGCAACATTAGAAATGCCCAAAGAAATATCTTACTAAAAGAATACAAGATTTAAATAATATGTCCTACATGGACAGACTCAAAGCCCTGTCACTATACTTGGCATCCTACAGACTGTTTAGAGGTGACCTGTACTGGTAAACAAGGCATCCTTTGACACAATACTGATGGCTTTACTGCACATTAACAAGTCAAATGGCATAAAAAGTACTTTGTCTAAGGATCTAAACCTTTTCTGCAACATGAACAGAATAGTTTGGAGGTACAGGTATATCTCACAGCAGCATACCTCACAACCTCTTAGTGCAAGAAATCTGGACAAAGCTTAAAATGGTGGGGGGTGGAGCAAAAACCCCACAGTAAGGGCAGATTTTAAATGCTGCTCTTGTAAACTTAAAAAGTTGCTAGAATAAATGGATTTGCATCAGAATGTATTTTCTGAAGGATAAGAAGTCTGTAACTCAAATATATGTCATTATCTACTGACTTCAGTCCTCAGTGATTTGCCTGAATATCACATATTTTATGAGGAACAAACCAAAAATATTAGGCAAAAATCTGGACAATCTGCGAAAATCTGTATAGTTGAGAGGTATGACAGATTCCCCATCCACATAAAACAAAGTTCATCCCTGTCTATATTCAAACACATCTTGGATCTATGGATAGGAAACAAAACCTTTACCACAGGACTGCACCCTGTACCACTATGGACTGGGCATCTGTTAAATGCTTTATCCCATGCATGTGTCCCCTCAAATTATCCGCGGGATGATTCCAGTTACTTTCACTAGGGGGTAATATGTAATTATCGCTCATGGGATGGGTAAGGGCAATGTAACACCAAATGGGACAGGTTAATTCAAACACCAAAAGGGAAACTGACAATGCTTAATATGGCCCACAAAGACAGTTAGCTTAGTGCTTACCTATGAACCTGTAATAAACCAGAATCACTCAGGTTCATCCGTGCATGTAACTCCATTGTATAGTTTTTAAGTTGATATTGTTATTTTGATATTCAGTAAGGAAGTTAATCAGACACTAGTGATGTACTTTTTTGTTTTGGTGTGTGTGCGTGTGTTTTTACTTACATTCATATCAACATTTTGTTTTCATTCCCAGATGCATTTCTTTACTTACAGCACTTTTGTTTCTTTTTTCCTGTCTGAATACATAACCACTGTGTCATACTTATTCCATAACATTTATCTTGCTAGATCTCTTTTGTCTTGTTTTGTCTTCATAGCATCCAGTATAAATGCAAACAGATCTCCCCAAAAATCTGATGATTAATCCCAATTCAACCCCTTATTTCTGTTACCGCCACCTCACTTAACTGGGTTCAGTTCTGAACCCCATATAATCCCAAATATTATCACTCTCAACTCTTTTTCTTTGCACTTTGAAATGGCATGTACTCTTCCTCACATAACGTAAGTCCTTGACATATTCCTATCTCTCATACATACCCTTGTATGTATTAAGGCATGTTAAAAGCTTTCCATATCTGATATCTCTTTAATCTGCTTCATTCTTCATTCCCATTGCCCAAACCTCATAATTAAATGTACTTGCCTCTTGACTAGTGACCTATATGCTCCACCTTTTTGACAGAGCCCCAAAACCCACGATTTTCTCTTTACGTAACTTTAACTCAACTCCCCTTAAAATATCTTCAGGTGCTCATACACTTTCCTTCGTCCAGCTTTTATTCTTTGTGATAACCACCAAATTATGAGTGTATACTATAATGTAAGCTACCTTCATTCCCTTTGTTATCTTACAACTTGCTTCACTTTATTTTACTAGTTCACCCAGCCACCTCATGTCGTGCACAGTCAAATGCTATTAGTATGCCGCCCAGTCACCACAAAATGTCTTTCCCTCCCCTTTACTCATTACAGAATGCATAATTTATTTATTATCAACAGCATGTTTAGTTTGCTTTTCCTTAGTCTCATTTAGTCCAATATGTAATATCAATCCTATTACTTTAGATAATCTTAGTCTTATAATCATGCTGAGAATGTTATGGTTCATATTTCCTAAAGTTCTACTTCTTCAGTTTTAACATCTTCTCTTTCTCATTTCCTATTAAAATTAATTGTATAACATCCTGACATACCTCTACACTTTTTACCCTGTCTTTTAACCATTCATTTAATATGTTCACAATCACATTCCTTTCCTCTTGACCTAATTTCTTATACAAAATCATACCGTAAGCCACCTGGGTCTGGAGAACTACTTTAACTAAATTTAGTACATTTACCTCTTCTGTTGTTAGCACCTTTTCCAGTTCTTTATTTTCTTCTTCTGTTATTCTTGCAACCTACCATCTCCTGTTTTTGACAGTCCATACATTGTCTGTACAGACCTCTTTGCTATGTCTAAAATACCTTCCTGACTTTTATTTCTCCCTTTTCATCTTTTCCATAATTCTTTCTTCATAATTCACACTTTTAACTGATTAAGGTGTTACCGCCTCTTTTTCCCTTTAACCATCCACCTCTGGTTACATATCAATTACTTTATCTTTTCCTTATTTCTCCCCCCTAAAATCTTATACTCTTTAACTACTTTCTTTTCTACAAAATGTCCTCATACTTTGATGATCATTCCATAACCTACTTATTTCTTCTTTCATTATATCAATAGCTACCATATTTCATGTGAGTTTCTTAACCCTTCCCTTTTTTAATATACTTTTCTTGCCCAGTTATAGGCCATACTACCTTGTGATCAGGAAAAAAAAACACTTCTCATCTAACTTTTTTACCTTTTATAACCCGCTTTTGATACTACATAATCAGTTTCTGTTCTAGTGCTTCCACTTCTCTAAGTAAACTGCTTTTCTTTTTCCTAACCTCCTCAGCTTCATCTCCCTATATTTTTATATCCTCCATTATTTTACTAACTTTTTTATTACAGTTAGTGTCCTACTATTATGTAAATATTCACTGTCATGTTTTTTTTTATTATTTCTTCTAACATCTCTATCCTCTTCCTGTAATCACAGAAGCATATCATAGGATCATAGAAGGTTACTAGGCTAATGCCCCTGAGGCCCTTACAAGCCTAGTCAAGAGTTTATACCCAAAAAAGAAACCTCAGTTAGCACCTGTCACTCCTGTCAGTGAGGGACACAGGAGGAACCCCTGGAACAAATTTGTGGTTTCCCATCCAGTTATCAAGATTGCGCTTGAAGAGGGTCAGCAATATACTCTGCTTGACGTGTATGGGAAGTCTTTTCCAGAGACAGGGCAACCTCTGGGAGTCAAACCTGTCTCTCTAGCAGGTTTTGTTAATGTCGCATTCTAGATTTAGGCCTTTCAAGTGGGTAATGCACAAAGAGTTAGACTTATGGATATGGAGCATCTCTAGTAGGGCAGGGTCCAAAAATTGCCTTATAGGTGAGACACAAATCGCAGCTGAGCAATCTGTACAATACTGAGTAGAGTGATAGTGATTTGAGCCTGTCCACATAGGACAGGTGTTGGAGGCCATGAATTATCATTGTGAGGTATTTCTGTGTCCTTTCCAGCTGGTGCAGGTGTTTGGAGAGGTACATACCAAATGGGGCATTGTACTCAATTATTGCCCTCATGAGGAAGGAGTACAGAGAGGTAATAACCTCCTTTTTCTTCTGGATGCAATCCATTTACTTATTACATGAACCAAGTAAAAGACTTTTCTGACCACTGCCGCTACATGATGGTCAAATGTGAGATTGTTGCCAACCTGTGTACCCAGGTCTCTCACCACAGGTTGTGTGCTTAGGGGGTTGCCATTGATGTGGTAATTAGTAGGGCCATGTTTTTTTCAGAATGGTATGATAATACATTTTTTTTGCATTTAACTTAAGGGCATGACTTTGGCACCACTAATTTGTTGCTGTGAGACCCTCTTGTAGTATGTTAACATCATTTGGGGAGACAATGACAGCAGCCAACTAGGCTAGTTTCAATTCATAATTGGCTTTGGAGGTTTTCACTAGTGATCTAATTTGCTTGTTGAGGCTAAGGAGGGAGTTTTTCCAATTGGAAATTTGTGACTTTTTATCCTTGGACAACAGTTTCTTCCTTTTGTTGTAAAGTCTTTTGATAGAGGATGTCCACCAGACAGGGTTGTGTTTCTTTGAGGAGCAGGTTTTAGTTCTGTTGGGCATGGCTGAGTCCATGCAGTTGTACAGGTGCTTGTATACTGCATTGGCGTACTGTTCAGCATAGTTGTCTGCATCCTCTGAGGGGGACGGTCGTGTGAAGTTACTTATACCCTCCCTTGGGAGGTTGTAGTCAGCTTTTGAGAAGTTTTTTAGCCTGGTTATGGCTGGGGAGGGATAGAAACTTCGAATGAGACAGACCAATGGTCTGATCTCATCAGGGAAGAACTTACTATGGGAGATGTGCAGCAGTCACCTATGTTGGTGAGAACCAAGTCCAGAATGTTATCTCCCCTTGTGAGGATGAGACAAGCTGGTCTAGTATGTTAGAACTGATGAATTCAAGGAATTGTTGATCAGGGTGTTAGGGGGTATCTTTATGGAGTCAAGTAGGTCCAGGTAGGAGGAGTGGGTGTTCTGAGTCATGGAGGGGGATCTGTAACTGGCTATAACTTGGATGGGTGTCTTGCCAACTGTCAGTTGCACCTGGATTAGTTCTAGTGTGTCATGCTGGCAGACCAGCTGCAGGTGTGTTTGTCTTTAATGAAGATAGAGACTCCACCACCCTTAGTCTTCCCAACCTCATTTTGGGGTTAGAATGTGTGGAATAAGGTATAGCCTGGTAAGGCAGGGGTGTTTTCTGCAGCCTTAAACCAAGTCTCCTTGACTGTACAGATGTCGGCATCTTCCAAAGTGAGGAGAGCCTCCAGTGAGTGCATTTTCAGGTTAAGGCTCCTAGCATTAAGCAGCATGACCTTCAATTTGCTTTTTGATGGATCTTTTATAGTGGAAGAGTTGTCTTTGGGACATTGCCTAAAAAAGCCACAATGGGGGAGGGGGAGGCAAGAGTCTTGGGCAGAATCTGGAATCCCAGGGGTGACAGGTGGAGGCCATCTCTGCCAAAGCATCAAGACCTGTCACCCATGTCATCCCAGATATACAGATACTGGATCCCCTTGGAATGACACCAGAAACTAAGCTGATTGTTGATGTCGATTTTTTTTATATACAATAAAACTCTACATACACCCCCTCTCTTTCTCACATCTGCAGCAACTACCCTATCTGGTGTAACTACTGTCATATCTAACAGTTTAAAACTTCTTTTTTTGAACAATGCTACAATTCCTGAACAGGTATCAATACCTAAACTCTATACTACCCCCATGAAGATTTAATTTATTTTATGTATATTTTTAATACATTTATTTACTTTTAATATTTGTGACACCAGCCTTACCGCCTGCTAACACATAATACCTACATTTATTTTTTTACACCATGTAGACACTAATAGTTTCCCCAAGTTCATTTCTTATATTGTCACAATATCTTTTTTCCCTTTCTTTCCAGGTTTTGAAGTGTCTAACTTCAGCCTCTAGTCCTTCTCAGCTTCATTCATGTTACTCCTCATTGCTCTACATCATTTTGTAATAATTGATATTCACCATGGATGTACACCCCTTCCTGACCTTTTTCCTTAGCCCCTTTTCACATTCTTTGTTATCATGTAACACTTCTTGTCTTTCCTCCTTACTGTTCACTTGTCCCCCTTACCCATTTTCACTCTGAACCACAATATTTATTGATATTTCTTTTTGCAAAATTTCTTCCTGGTCTAACAACATTCATTATTCAAAGCAGAAATGGCCTGTTTCATTATATTTCTGATATTTCACTGTACAATGGTTAACTGAATGCCCTTTTTATTATTATGTGCATATCTTTTCTCAGGACATTATTGAACTAAATGATTGACTTCCCTGTTTTAAAAAAGTCTTGGTGGCTGCCTCAATATTTGACATTTTCTGTTTGTCCACCATTATTAATTAAGTTGGTATAGGGACAATATTTCCCTCTTTCAATGGTAACACAATCCACATATCACCCATACCCAAGTCCAAACATTTCTGACATTATATATATTTTTTAAATTCATTTACAGTATGACAGCATAGCTCAAATGATATTCTTTAGTCTATTACTTCAATGTCAGCAACTCTAAATTGCACAGTTGGTTTGATTTTTTGTATTAAAAGTTCTTGCATGAAAAAACATAATTCTTTCCAGTCCTACTAAAAGCTTTAGCAACACAATCTTATAAATGTTTCTGTTATTGCATAGTTCTCAAAAGCTATTTTATAAAAAGCTTTAGTACCTAAATGTATCATCTTTTCCCAAAATTCAGCTGTAAAATATTCATTTAAAAAGAATGTGCATGAGATTTTACATAGCAGGGAAACAAATTATTCAGTGGTATTTTCTTTTCAGAACACAATACCTTAACAAGAGTTTAATTAACAAAGAGTTATCATTTTGGAAGATCAAAAAAGATTTGCTGGTTTCAATATGATACATATTTTCATAGGAAAGGACTTGGCTAGCTGCCCTTGAAGGCCATTTTAAGCCTAATCAAATTCCCTCTAAGGTAAGAGTCAAACCCTGTACCTTGTGTCAGGTGAGTTAAAGAGCTTAATCATTGTCCCCACTCCTCAGTCCTAATGGAGTTTCTATCCATCTTTTTTCTGTAACTACTTTTTACTGCTCACATTATTACCAATAAAACATTTCATTTACAGGTATAAATATATTTAAACATATTCACTGCTTGCTGACATGTTTCAAATAAAAGGTGTAGCATACATTGGAATGTTATCTTAAGGTGTGCCTATTTAATAAAGCACATGCTACTAAAAAAAATACAGAGGTACTTTTTTTTGGGGGTTTTTTTTTTTGCATTCTGATGCTTAGTAAAATATATGCTGGAATAGTAGTGAAATGTAATGCTGTGAACCATGTTATCCTCTGATGCACTGCACAATTCACATGTACTTGGAGGAGTGTGTGCTATCCTTGTGTACACATTGTAACTTATATTACCTAAACAATAATTTTGAATCATTCTGAATCACTTACTTCATATAAGCTACAACATTTTTTTACAGGGAACAAATTTCAGTAAAACAAAACAAGTCACTTAACCAGACATTTCTCCCATCCACTGAGCCTACATGGTTAACAAATGAAAATTATTATTAAAATAGTACCAAACCTATCTAAATCTGTGAACAAAAAATTCCGACCACCTATTAATATTCCATTCCCCTGACTTCTCAGCAGTGGATACCTGTTCTCTGAACATAGCCCATGCCACTCACACAGCTGAAAGACCTTTACCTTACTTTACCTTACTTTTCATTTCTACTTTGGTTGCAGACCAAGCCTTTACCAGCATTAGTGCGATAAGTGAAAACCTCAACTACCCTAACTAGCTTAGGTTGTTTTCCATTCTTCTCTTAAAGCTCAACTTACTTCATTATTGTCACTTCTACTGTAACACCCCATCAGGGGAGACCTGAGATGATATTCATACTGTCAAAGAGAAATTTGGCCAGGGCACAAGAGACTTTCCTCTATTCTTTTTGATAAGTGCTGTGGGAATGTTTACATCTACCTGAGCAACTCTACCAACTCAGGCAGATGGAGCCTCGGAATAATATCCCATTCAAAGGATAGCACACTCAGGAGTGCAGCAACCACTTTATGCTACACTGTGGTGGCAGTATTGAAAAATTTAACTGCACGATATGGGAACAGAACCCATAATCCCCTGTACTGAAGGCAAGCATGCTATTGTTTGAGCTAATAAGACTGGGCTTAACATTTTTGACTAGAAGTCGGATGATGCTGAATAAAAGAGCCCTTCAACACCTGTTGCTCTTTCTCATTAGAGTCTATAACAGCAGCTGGCAGATAGTGTTATGTGGTAATAAACAATGACATAGTCAAGCCATTAAAAATTGGGTTCCCTTTGTGCTAACAGTTTGATGAATTCTGATGTTTACCCTGAAATTCTATTCAGGGACCGTCTATTAGTTTATAATGCTCTTCATTTCACAGAAGGAGCAGCACTCTCCAATACATTTGTCATTGTTATGTTGAATTTACAATGCTATAGCTTATGTGATGAACAGAATCCAAGAGCACAAGGGCAGGAAGGACTTATATTTCATTTTTTGTTTTATATATTGGACATAATCCTGTTTGGCTTGCTTAGACAGTAGTTCCAGTAAAAGATTACAAAATAGTTAATATAGGCTGAAAATGCTGAAGAGTATTGTGAAAAACTCAGAGGTTTCTAACAAAGAAGATCAAGGGGTTTCAGCATGTGCCTTACACAGACTGACTAAAGTCCCTGTCACTATACTCCGTATCATATAGACTTCTTAGGGGAGACTTATGCCTGGCCTACAGAGCAAGCCAAACCTAATGAACTTGTTGCATATCCATAAATCAAGTGGGATGAGGGCTACCCATTCCAGGATTCTAAATATGGCCTGTGACTTAAACAGGACATGCTGGAGGGACAGATTTATCTCCCAGCTACAGCTGCGTCTTTGGAACAGGCTACTAATTCGTGTGAAACACAGCACCTCTATGACACTGTTCAAGAGGAACCTGGACAAGTGGATGGGGCACCAAAAATTCTTAATGGGAATACAACCTACAACCCTCCTGGGTATGGACAGTCATCACTAAATGCAATTGTGGGTACTGACTAGCATTTGTATGGTATTACATTGGGATGAAACGGCTAGGCTTCCAGTTGCCAGTAATTCATTTAGTTAAGATTAGAAATATTTATTTATGCATGTATAGTAGCTTACTGGGATGGTCCAGCTTAGCTCCATATATTCCAAAGATATCACACATCAGTAAGTAAAGCTTAGTTTATACATTATGCAGTTAAGCAATAATCCATGACTGTGTGTGGGTAAGGTATGATTTACCCACAGATGGTATGGTTTGATCACTGGGGTGACTGTTATTATTATTCAATGACATTATATGAGAAAAAAATATCTTATCTTTTCTAAGTAATGTCTGTGTGTGTTCCTCCACCATCTTCTTAGCTGACACACTGCACATGCTCTGCATGTAACAACTGCCCAACATGTTCTTGTCTCTGATGCCCCCCACTTCCGAGGCTCCTGCTAATCATTGAGGAACTGATTGCACAATTCCCTGCACAGAAAGCTGAGTGCTTTTTTTTAAATGTATATACTTTTGTAACCTGCAAACTATTAGTTTATGATTTTTTAAAAGCAGTTTAAACTATCCACTTAGCAGCAAAGAGAAAGTAAGTTAAACTGCTTTTAAAAACTCTTAACCTAATAGTCTGCTCCATGGAGCAGGGTACAAGGATGATGTTACAGTGAATATTCCAATAGAAAGACTGACCACACGCTGACTGGACAGCTTTATATTCATATTCATTTGCAATGGGCATGCTGGTTGGGCTGTCTAATGAGCTGTTATTTTATAATATGCAGCATAATGTATATACAGTATACAATATAACAACAATTAATAAACAAAAGGCTGGATTCCTTAAGAGATTCTCACCTCTGCACTAATTGGCTTAATTAGCTCAGCAGAGGGAATGCTCAATTCCGAGACAAGGTAAAGCCACACAAGCAGTCTCATTAGTGGTTCATTACCATGTGAATTAAGCACTGGATTGTCAGACCCAAACATACTTGTTTTCAGTCTATCAGCTCATGCAACATAGTGACACACACACACACACACACACACACACACACACACACACACACACACACACACACACACACACACATAACTACCATACCATATCAGCCTCCTAAAGTCCAACTACCACCCCCCACACACACACACAAAGTTAGCAGACCTTGTCTACCTCTCATAGTTCAACTCCTCTCCCCCCACACATATACACTGCTATACTATATCTTATTGGGGAGCATGGGTGAATGCAATCAAAAGACAGCATTTATTTTTTTCTCACAGAAAAAATTTTTAACTCAGCAGAAAATTCTCTGAATCACTTTACTGAAATAATTGGGAACTCCAGACACTTCGGGGGGGGGGGCATGTCTAATTAGTATCAGCTGTTCCCCCTGGACTACCACATTAACATGTGGCTTCCCTCAGCAAGACCTCTGCATGTGTTATGGCCACCATTAAGAGATAACAGTAAAAGAAGAATGGTATCTGAATTTGAAAGGCTTATAGCAATCCAGAAACCTTTCAACATGAGGATACTGCATTGTGGTAAGCCTTTCTGAAAACCAGGGAGAGTAGGAGACAGTCTTATGGTTAGCCAGTGATGCAGATTAATTTTAGTAGCTAGGTAGTAATGTTCTGTAATATGCATACAAATACTATGGTCCCCTGATGACATCTTCTGTCTCGACGAGTTTGTATTGTGCATTCATAAAACATGCTTGATTTTCGGACTTTGGGGTTTTTTTGGGTATAATAACAATCAAACTTCTTTCAGGATTTTATCTATTTAATAGAATGCATAAACATGTGGGAGACTTTAGAAATAACATAGAGCTGAGTATATGATTTTATACTATTTACATGTGATAAAATAGTTTTTATATGTGCTTTAGTTTTACGAATAAGACACATAACCTGTGTGTTTATTTACATTTAGCGTATTCGTTTGGTTCTTTTTGTGAATTTAATGCATGATCAGATTTTAATATTGTGGTGCATAATTTACTAGAGTTTAGAGTTTGATATGTATGCATTTTTGTATGGCTTTTGTACAATGAGAGTGCTAATATTCTTTAGGTGGTATAGAACTTGTTGACTTAGACACACATGGTCATTTTTGATTTTAAATAACGTTTGTAAAAGTTTTTTCTTTCCTTCCCGTAACGGGGATGTTTTTTTATAGCAGATAGCACTTTAAACTTTAAAAATAGGCAATGTTGCTTTAATTTTGAATGTATATGATGACATCATTTTTGTGGCTATCAGTTCATTGGCTTTGAACTTTTTGAAAAAGTTTTAGACTGGGAGCAAGTTGTTTTATTTAGTCTGAAGAAGCTGATACACTGGTGTCAGTGAAAGCGCTTACAAGAATTAAGTGTTGAAGAATCCGTTGCCTGCTCGTTTTTTCGTTTACTTAGATTAATTTTAGTATTTGATGTTGATCTTCATACAGTGAAAATGATAGCGATATAAGAGGTAATTAGTTTAAGTCACAATACATTTAAATTAAATTATGCTACCTGTTTAGACAGAAACAGCACCAGATGCTCTTTAGTTTTTGTTGAAAAAGATTTATATTAATTTTAACTCAAATCTCTTACAAGAATGGAGTTCTATAATCTGACTGCATGCAAAGCACATATTAAGTGGGACAGGATGGATCTTGAAAAGTGAAAAGCCTTTACAAGCTGTGCTTAGTGATGATAGAGAGTATGATAGGGCATTTCTTAGGGTGCTATAGGATGTCAGAAGCAGTTTGAAGATGGGCGTAGTTCACTAATGTCTGTAGAAGTTGGGTGCAGGTCACTAATATGTGGAGACATTGGGTGTAGGTCACTAATTTGTGTAGAAATTGGGTGTATCATTAATATGTGTAGACATTGGGTGTAGGTCACTAATGTGTGTTGAAACTGCATGTTCAAGCCACTGGTGTTTTACAAGGGCTGAGCAGTGATGTGATTTATGTGGTTGATCAGTGGAAAATTTGGCTATTTTATTGTAACATTTTTCTAACTGTAGTGTGTAATTTGCATTTTTTTAAAATTAAGTTTCTTATTCATTTACAATTCTTTTTTGAAAATTATTTGAAACAGATGAAGAATAAAGTAATTTCATTAACACTGAGTAGGTGAGCTGGAGCTGGGCTTGGGGTGTTAGGTAGGGGTTTGAATCTATTCAAGATTCTACATTTTTAAAGTTTTATTATTGTGGAGTTATGTTCTTCAAATTTAAGATGTATATCAATTATTACATCTAGTAGTTTTGTTTGGTTAAGACACTTAATGACTTTTATTAGCTGCGTTTCTAGTTATCTGTGCTCTGATACTGGAGATGTCTTGGCACTGAAAAGCATTATTTTGTCTCTTGGGGCAATAATACTGGTTGTGATTCTGTGAGCCACATCTCTGCTTTAGAAGATACTGATTGAGTAGTTATGGTTCAGTAATGAATTTGGCTGAACATATTATGCAATAATTCTTTGTTCAACTACTTTATGTATATCATTACCAATGATACTAACAAATAGTGAGCCAAGGATGAACTTTGAGGGGTGCCTATGGAAACTGGTCAGAAGAGTTAGAATCTTTCCACTTTACAGTTTGGTATCATTTAGAAAGGTAGCTTTTGAACCATGTGATTGTAGTCATGGCAATGTCTAGGTTTGTTAGCCTATTAAACAACATTTCATGAGAAACTGCATCAAAAGCTTTTGAAAGGTCAAGAAAGATTGTTGCACTGTGTGAACTATATTTAGAAGGATAGTAGGGCTGCATCTGTGCTATGGCCAGTGTGGAAGTCACACTGAGTAAGAGACAAGTAGTTATTCTCAGTTAGGTGGCTGAGAAGTTGCTTGTTAATGCATTGTTTAGGTATTTTATAGTGGTGATAAGATAGCTATAGGTCTGAAGTTAGCCATACAATAGTTTTGGCCTCCTTTATACATTTGAATTCAGAGGAACGTACTCTTCTCTGTTTGACCTGTTGATGAGAATGGCTGTAGGTAAAACACATGAGTTGGCAGTAGATTTGAGTTAGGCTGCAGAAAGTAGGTCAGGGGCTAGAGTGGTTGGCTTGAGTTGCTTTAATAGTTTTAAATTTTTTTCTGTTGGTACTAGTTTTAAGATAAAGTGGCTTTTGTTTATTTCTGGTTTCCTTTTTTTGTTAGTAACATATTGATGTACACGTGAAATGGCTCTTTGTATGAAAATATGCCTATTTCTAATAAAAATATCACCTGTTAATATATTTGGCAATGTATATCCACACAGAGAATGCCAGTAATATTCAGTTTCTGTACTCCTCCAAACATAAATTATGAAAACATTGAATATGTTTGCGAGAACTAGCAAACTCATATAGAAATATACAGTGCTGTGCAACCTCCATAGGTAATGGTACTGTCACTTTTCCCTCTAAACTTGTTCTTTTCTGTGATGCCAGTCAGTAATTAGTAAATTAAAATGTTATGGTAAATGAAATATGTACAAGCTATTTTATTAATTCTGGATGGACGGCCTCAGTTTCATTTTTTTTCTGAGTCTGAAATTTTACCTAATGTCAATCAGTTACTAGAAACTCACTATGGAGATATGAGGGGAAGTATGTAACGATGCCAGTATGAAAATATGGCATATTTTTCAGAGCAAATGACAAACACCTATCAGTTTCTCAGTTGTGGTACATCCTACACAGCAGCATTGCCATTTTCATCACCCACCTGTCCTTTCATAGGTTCATAGGTAGGTACTAGGCTATCAGCCCAAGGGCCTACGTAAGCCTAGCCAACAAGATTCCCTGGCTTACGCCACCCAAGAAAGTTATTTTCCTGTATCACTGTTGAGCAGAGATACAGAAGTGATCCCCGGGGTGTATTTCCTATTTCCCATCCACTCATCAAGATTTTTCTTGAAGAGTGCTAATGAAGAACTTTGCTTGACATAGATGGGTAGCCTGTTCCAGAGTATGGGAAGTCTCTGGGACAGGAATCTATCCCTCCTACATGTCCTGTTTACTGTGGTGACAAGGTTTAGGTCCCAAGAGCATGTAGCTCGAAGGGATTGAGATTTCTTTAAGTGTAGCATGTCCAACAGCTTTGGGTTTGACATAGCTTTATATGTTAGGCAGAGATAACCTCATAGTAGGCGATATGCTACAGAGTAAAGCTGGAAGTTTTTGAGACAGTCAGTGCAGGGCATTTGTTTGAGGCCAGTAATCTTCTTTGTGAGGTACTTCTGTGGCCTTTCCAGCTGCTGCAGATGTCTTGTGAGGTACATTCCAAAAGGGGCATTATACTCTATAATGGGTCTAATGAGTGTCGAGTAGAGGGGCACAATGACCTCTTTTTTCCTGGATGAGAACCCTTTTATGATGAGGTGTGCCACGTAGAAGGACTTCCTGACTTACTGTGGTGATGTGACTATCAAAGGAGAGACTACTGTCCACCTGGGTCCCTAGGTCTCTTATCACACATTCGGTGTTAAGTAGATTGCTGCATACGTGGTAGTTCATGGGTACAGAGTTTTTGCCAAAGGGGATGACACTGCACTTTTTGGCATTGAGCTTGAGGCCATGGCTCTGACACGAGTTGATCAACTCTGATGATGCCAATGGTTTGTTAACCTCGGCGAAAGCGCTTAGTTGTTCGGTGCAAATGTGTTTTTACTGTGTACCTTTGGAGCATTAAACCCTTATCGGCTATACAGTGTCGATGGATTTTTTCTTTTTCAAATAATAGGTCAAATAATAGGTCAATAGGTCAATAGTTCCCGGGATCAGTGGTGGCTCCCCCTTTGTGGAGTGGGATAACTGTTGCTGTGCACCATTCAGTGGGCACAAAGTCTGATGTGAGGCTATTATTGAACATGGTGCTTAAGTGGGGAGCCAGTTCATTCTGAAGTTCGTGTAAAACGCAGCCTGGGATGTTGTCCGGTCCCATGGATGCTGTGTTTTTGGCTTCAGAGAGTGCAGCTTTTACATGTGTAGTTGTGATTACAGGGACTCTGCAGTCTTCCTGTATAGATATGGGCCTTTTAGGGAGTGGGAGGGGTAAAGTTAGCACTGAACCTATCTGCCAGGATGTTGGCAATGTCTGTTGGTTCTGTAATTTTTGTGCCGTTGCGCTGTAACTCAGAGCAGATCTGGGTGTTGCCATCGAGATTCTTGACATAGCTATAGAATGCTTTGTGGTTGTCCTTAGAATTAGTGGCAATTTTGTTTTCATAGCTAGCTTTGGAGGATCTTATAAGGGATCTCAGTTTCTTACTGAGTCTGACCAGGGAGCTCCTCCACTCATGGGATTTTACTCTCTTTTGCAAAAGTTTCTTCCTTCTGTTGTACAGTTTGTTTATGGCAGGGGACAACCAGATTGGCTTCCTTTGTTCTGTTTGGGATAGCATGATCCATGCACTTGTGTAAGTGCTTATAGAGTGCATTTGTGTAGGATTCAGCAGTTGTAACTGTATTGTCCATCTGCATGGGTGTCATGAAGTTCACCACTTCTGTCTTAAGAAGCATGAAGATGGCTTTGGAGAAATTGTTTACCGTGATTTCCTTAATGGGGGGGGGGGTGCGGGATGTGGATATCAACGGTGATTAGCTTATGGTCGGATCGGACCAACGAGGAGTTGACTTCAGGTGTGGAACACCGGTCACTTATGTTGGTAATGACTAGGTCTACGATATTGTTGCCCCTGGTGGGGGTGTGGATAAGTTGATCCAGGGCATTGAAGTTTATGAATTCCAGAAAGCGTTGAGCTAAGAAGTTGGTACATGAGTAGTTTTCCCAGTTAATGGTGGGGTAGTTGAAGTCGCCCATTATTAGGGTGTTTGGTTGAACCCTAATATTTTCCAGTACATCAAGAAAAGAGGAGTGGGAATCCTGGGCCATGGTGGGGGATCTGCAGCAAGATACAATTTGGATTGCAGTTTTGCCCAGAGTTAGTTGCGCTTGGATAATGTCGGATGCATTATGCTGAGCAACTAGCCTGGAGGTGTGGATATCCTTAATGAATATGGACACACCTCTGCCTTTGGTGTGTCGGTCCAGGTTACATGGCCGAAAAGTGTGGTATGAGTTATAGCCTGGTAGTGCAGGGGTGCTCTTTGGAGCCTTGAACCAGGTCTCAGTCACTGCACATATATCGATGTTCTCCATTTTAAGGAGTGCCTCGAGTGAGTGCATTTTGAGATTTAGACTTCTAGCATTGAGTAGCATTACCCTCAGTTTTTGCTTGCCTGTTCCTGTTACGATGGTGAATTTGTCATTTGAACCTTGCCTAAAAAAGGCACTATAGAGGCAGCAAGAGCATATAATGCCTATCAGTAATATGTGATCCTTTTAACTCATTCCGCTACGGATGATACACTAGGCGTGTTCATTGCTACTATTTCTGCACGGTTTCTCCTACACAGAAATATTACTCTCATTTGCTTTCTTAAACCACCATAAGTTTATATTTTACTCATCGGTAAAATTCTCTCAGTTATGGTGTTATGAAGGAAAATATGAAAATACTGTATATTTTTTAATATATTATAAATAAGCAGCTTAATCTTCCAGCATTATAAGTAAACAATTTTGTTTTTTACAGGTGCACTGTGATTTCTACCTTCTGGGGTGAGAGTACATTCGTATGGTAGATGTGCTGTCAAAAAAAAAAACAACTAGCGTAATATGTGTTTGCTCCACAGTTCCACTTAAGAACCATATTTTATCTTTACAGCAGTGTTTAATTTAATGCTTACTAAAAGGCCTCTGTAACTGCTTACACTGGTGGCTGACTGTTTTTAGCAGAAGGGAAATGTGTTGATGAGTTCTTGAAAAGTCTATAGGGGAAAAAAATGCCATAATACAAAACCAGATGTATGGGTATAAATTTAAGTTACAGAAAAGGCAAAAATACAGAAGATTAAAGACGTGAGAGCTTTATGCCAATCTAGATGCATTCTGAATGTCAGCAAGATAGAAACTGACTGAGTGAATGAGTTTGATAGTGTAAGACCTGTTTCTGCCACAGCTATAACACAGACAAAACATTAGTAACAATATTTAGAAATCTGTGCATATTGCACATATCACAGCCTATGATCTATTTAGATCTGTTAACTCTAATTAATTACAATATAATTATCTCTATTTAACTTGTCTAATGCTGTCTAAACATTCAAATAATTATTTCTTGGAGCATGTTTTTTTAGGATGCCATTTTTTTTTCACTCTGCACTATGCATGTTGACATTTGGGTATTTTGTAGTTTTGAATTCACAGATGTTTAGTCAACCGCATTTGGTCGACTAAGTAGAACGTCAACAAGTGTGTGAGACTGCATAATTCCCAGGGTGGGGGAATATGGTCTTATCCCAGTTTTGTGCAATCTTGGAGTTAGCATATATTACTACCGGGGGGGGGGGGGTACAGGTGTACTTGCCCCTTTGCAAAAAATATTTTGTCTTTTTTTTTAGTTTAAGATGTTGCATGCCCTGAGGTTGTTGGAAAGATAACTATGTATCACAGAGAATACCATGTCTATGGAACTGCCTTGCACTCTGCATAAAGCAAAGTATTTCTTAGTCTATTTAAATGAAGTTTGGATGGAAAACCGTAATCTTACCCTTGGCTTCACACCAATGTCCTTTATGGAAAAGAATAGCAAGTGATGTCCCAGCATACTATTATTCTGGCTGCTGTGGGCTATTCATGCACAAAATGTTAAAAGCACTACCATGAGAATTGAGATCAATAGCCTAGCAAGTAACTAAGAATGTATGAATAGTGCATGTCTTCTTTATATCAGGTGTGCATGAGTTGAAATCAGTTGCAGAATAAGTCAGACAAAAAATAATTCATTTGTGATGCACACACATTTGACAGGGGTAAACAACTTGAATATCCTTTCTTTTTTTATCAGCTGAAGAGGAGCATGAGGGTAACAGGAGCCAGTCAGAGGAAGCTGGAATGATTGATGCAATGCGGTTATGAGTAAAACTCATATGAGAAATATTATACAAATGTCAATGTATTCCTGCAGTAATCAGTAGTTTAAACTGATGGATGACACATACATAAAAAAAAAAGAAATAACTGTCAACATAATGCACTGAGGTAGTACACTGAAAAGAGACTGAAATATCTGTATATCAATAAAGCATTCATAAGTATTGTCATTAGTCATCCATAAAGTAATAGAGAAGTAATTCATATGCATACGTTATTAAGCATTAATGTCAAGTAGCATCAATATATTCTCTAAGAACGAAGTCAATCATAAATAGCACTTCTTAGCAGTTTCAGAATTAAACTAAATATTTATTCAGTTTGTTAAATCAAATGGTACATTTTCAAAGACATTATGAGCCCTTATTCTCTCCATATTTCTCTCTCTATGTTTTTTCTCTCCCTTTTATATTCCCTTTTTCACAGGTCCAGAGATCCCAGAGGCAGCTCAGCCACATTTGAGGGACCTCTCACCACCTCCCCCTGCCCACTAAGGGACATCTTCACAGAGTTGGGGTGGTGGCTCAACCCGTGTTGACTCCCTGGTGCATGGCAGCCTGGAAAGTCACCAACACCACAAGCTTGGGATGTGGCAGAGGAAGCAGCTGACTTGGTAGTGGAGATGCCTGCAACCCATACAAGACCTCCTCCTCCAGTGGGTGTAATATTCCCTGACCATCAAGCCACTGGAGACCTCCGAATCCATACCATTGGGGTTCTCCTATCAAGGGCTACCAGAGAGTGGAGATAATTGAAGTCTTCTGGACCAGGGTGTGAACTGTGCTTCAGATATCCTGGTTTCCCTCTTAAGTAATAACATGTATTTGAAAGTATATATACGCGGTGCATAAATACACAAGTTTGCATGCATTGGCACACTGCGGGCTAAGGCTAAACTATTCCCGGTGCCAGAAAGTCTGCTTTTTTGAATTTTCCCTTAGAACTAGTTAATCAGCAGTAGCACTGTATACCTGTGACTAGCATTTACTCTAAAATGCGCTAAAAAGCACTAGGAAGCCTTAATTTGTTACAAACACTCACCTCTCCTTGGTAATAAGGAGAAAATAGTCATAGGCACTAGACAGCCTACAATTGCAAGTACCTTGCCAAAAAGTAAAGGAAAACAGCTTTAGTACTACACAAAGAAAGCACCTAACCAGGCATATCCAAAGGTCAGCTTTCAGTGATTTCTCCTGTCCACCTGGTGAATCTGGGCATACTGGGGCATTGCAGCAATTGCATCATGTACACAGACAACCCTCTCCTCCTACCACCAAACACTACAACCTGCGAGAGTGCACTTACGTAGCCAAACTGGAAGCAAAGCTCTCTCCAGCCAAGATTGTGCTACACAGTCAAGAGGAGAAGGTTAACAACCACACAACACCTCAAACAACACATAGTCCTTCAAAACCCACACCACCAAAATCCACACATAGCAACACAAAACCCACATGTCCGGAGGCTCTTAACATTAACCTGCCCAAGCAACAAGGACTTCTGAAGCTGAAACGCAAACAAACACCACCTCCAAACACAGCCAAAGCGTCACATAGCTCACAACACCAGTGTGCCACCCAACAGCAGCCCCTAAGACAAGACAACGTATCCCACACTTTAGTCATAGGTGACTCTATAGTCAGGCACACTGATATCCCATTCACCAGGTGGAACAAGGAGACAATTGCAGTTAGTTGCCTGTCAGGTGACAGGAGCTGCCACATAATGCATGCACTCAAGTCACTCCACAACAGGTACAAATATGACTCTGTCATTGTCCATATTGGAGTGAATGACTTAGGATGTACCTCCCTGGACTACATGAAAAGAGACATGGAAGAGCTCTTGGATCATGTAGCCCAGGCAGGTATGACCCTAGCCCTGAGTAGCATCCTGCCATCGCCCAGAATGATACCACAGTATAAGGACAAAATGATTGACTTCAATAATTGGATAAGCTTCTGGTGTCATTCAAAGGGGATCCAGTATCTGTCTGCCTGGGACAACATGATCGACAAACCATGATGCTTTGCAAGAGATGGTTTGCACCTGTTGCCCCTGGGATTCAGGTTACTGGCTAAGGCTCTCGTCATCCTTATAGTATCTTTTTTAGGCAAGGTTCAAAGGACAAAAGTACCACTGTAACAGGTACAAGGAAGCAAAACCTGAAGGTAATCCTACTCAATTATAGAAGTCTAAACCTCAAGATGCACTCTCTCGAGGCTCTCCTAAAAATGGAGAACATCGATATCAGTGCAGTAATTGAGATCTGGTTCAAAGATCCAGAGAGCACCCCTGAAATACTAGGCTACAAGTCATACCACACTTTTCGGCCACCAAACCATGACCAAAACACTAAAGGTGGAGGAGTGTCCATATTTACCAAGGATAGTCACACCTCCAGGCTGGTTGCCCAACACAATGCATCTGAAATTATCCAGGTGCAAATAACACTAGGTAAGACTGCAATACAGACTGTAGCTTGCTACAGATCCCCTTACCATGCCCCAAGATTCTCACTACACCTTTCTAAACATACTGGAAAATAAAGACATTATGTACTCACCATAACGTTCTATCTGAGTAGTTCTACTTCATTTGTCTTCAACCTCTGGGTACCAGATCCGAGCTGGCATCTGTTCTGAGCTCCAAGCTCCTCCTCTTACCCATAATACACCACCAATACCTTCCAACCCTCAGATCGAGTTTGCTGCACCTTACACTGAACAACCCAATCCCATAAAACACCTTACACACCTAAAACCAGCTATAAATGCTGTCCATATGGTAAGGCCGGGGGGAAGGAGGGCGGGACGGTTGAAGACAAATGAAATAGAACTACTCAGATGGAACACTATGGTGAGTATATAACTTCTTTATCTGAAGTAGTTTACTTCATTTGATCTTCAACCTGTGGGACAGAGTCCACAGCTACTAAACACCTGGGTGGTCATCATGGAAGGATATTCCGGAGCACCGTGGAACCAAAGGATGCTCTCCTTCGAGAAATCAAATCCAATTTATAGTGAGAAATGAAGGTATGAGATGAGGACCAAGTAGCCACAGAACAAATGTTATCTAAGGATACTCTAGACCAAAAGGCCGCAGAAGTAGCCATAGACCTAGTCGAATGAGCTTTAAACAGACCCAGAGGAGACCAACCTTTATCCTTGTATATCTGAAGGATACATAGGGAGATCCACCTAGCAATGGTCACCTTGGAGAAAGGTTTACCCAAAAAAGGATTAGAAAAGGACACAAACAACTGGTCAGATTTACAAAAAGTTTTGGTCCTGTGAAAATAGAACTGTAACTGTCTATGTACATCCAACAAATTCAACTTGTATTCCATTTTGTTTGTAAAATTTGGAAAGAAAACAGGTAAATTGATAGTTTGATTGATATTAACCTCTGATGTTACTTTTTGGAGAAAAGAAGGATTGGTGCGAAGGGAAACTCTGTCCTTGTGGAAAATCATGTATGGAACCTTGACAGACGATGCCTGAAGTTCTGAAACCCTCCTAGCAGAAGTGGTAGCCACTAGAAAGGCTGTCTTCCAAGACAAAAATGTAAGATCTGGTTGCTGCAGGTTCAAATGCAACCAACACTTGAAGTACCATAGTAAGGTCCCACGGGGGAATGGGATCTTTAACTGGAGGACATAAGAGAAATGTACCTTTAATAAAAGCTTTGCACAATCAAAAAATGACTGGTGGATATTGCCCATTCCCAAACTCTTATGGCCTCGCGACAAAGGGGGTAAGATCTGGTTCCTTTCCTGTTTGTTGATATACCAGACCACTGACATATTGTCTGACTGGATTGCAGTGGTTCCCAGAGGTAGAAAGGTATGAAGGGCCTGCAATGCTAAAAGGACCGCCCTCATCTCCAGAATGTTTATATGCAAACTGGTCTTGATCAGGAACCACATGCCTTGGACTGTCCTTCCCGAACAATGCCACCCCCAGCCAAGCTGGGAGGCATCCATGGTCACTGTGGCTTGGGCAGGAAGTGGAACAAAAGGTCGTCCCTCCAAGATTTCTGAAGACTACATCCACAAAGAAGGGACGACCTGCAGACTTGGCTGAGGTGTAATGGGTGCGACAATGGAAGATCCAACAAGGACCATTCCACAGCTAGAGTCCACAGTAGTACTGGCATATGTAATTGAGCACATGGTAGGTATGTTATCGTCGCCGCCATAGAACCTAAGGCCCTTAAGAATTACTCTGCTGAGGGGAGGTGACATGCATCCTTAAGTTTCAAACTCTCTCCTTGGTCAGGAAAACTTTTGTCTGTAGCGTGTCTATCCATGCCGCTATATATTCTATCACCTGGACAGGATTCAGAAGTTATTTGGCTGTGCTGATTGTAATCCCTAGATAGTGTGCAAGCATTAGGAAATAATCTCTGGTCTGACAAAGTAGACGCTTGGTGGGAGCAGTAAGGAGTAAATCATTCAGGTAAGGGTAGACCTGAATCCCCTGAAACCTCAGGTCAGCTGCTACTACTGCCATCACTTTGGTGAACACCCCTGGGGGCTGTGGTGAGACCAAAGGGTAAGGCTCAAAACTGATAATGATTGGCTCCTAGCTGGAAGCAAAGAAACCTCCTAGAGCTTCTGTGCATCTTTATGTGATAGTAAGCATCCTGGAAGTCGAACGAGCACATGCAGTCACTCTCTTGCAGGTACGGCATGATGGACTGTAAAGTGACCATCTGGAACTTTTCTTTTTGCAACTGACAGGTTCAGAGTAAACATGTCCAGAATGGGACTTTAGTCGTCAGTCTTTTTTGGCACCAAAAAGAATCTGGAGTAGATGCCCGATCCAGACTGATCTGGGGGACAGGTTTGATGGCTTGTTTCTTTAGAAACTTGGAAACCTCTAGCACTGCTGCCTCCCTTTGTATGGGTGGTACATCTGGGAGGTGTTTGTAAGGTGTAAGAGGAACAATAAACAGGATTGAATAGCTTCTGGAAATTAACTGAAGCACCCAACAGTCTGATGACATGGACTCCCATGCTGTCAGGTGCAATGACACGTGACCCCTGACTGCCTCTAGAGCAGAGCAGTCAGGCAACACCTCAGGGTTGATGTGTGGGTCTGTCTGAGAATGGTTCTTGAGACCCAAAATCTCTTGGACCCCCTCTGCTGCTGGGCCAGCATCTATCGTGTCCCCCTCTACCTCTAGGGGAAGTAGAGCCCTGAGTATCCCTGCAATACTGAGACTTCTGGAACCACATCTTCTTTTGCCATCACTGATTCCAAGAAAAGGATCTTTGAAGGTTTGAGAAGCAGATTCCGATGGCAGACAGTGTCTTCCCATCTTTCTCACTCTGGACCAAGGTGTCTCGGACAGTCTTACCAAAAAGGGAAGAGCCATCATATGAGGCATTCACAAAAGACGCCTTGAAGGGTTCCATGAACTGACATAATCTGAGCCAGGCATTACACCTCATGGACATGCCGGACCCAGCTTCCCTAGCCACTCCTTCAGTTGTGTGTGAGAGGAGTCGCATAGATGTGTTTGAAAATGTTGTCAAGGTAGCCATCCTCGCAGGGAATGTAGCTCTGTCCTCCTGCGTCATGGTCTTTGGGGGAGACTCAGCCAGTTCCTTAACCAGGTCATGCAGTAGTCTAGTAATGCAGGCCAGATAGTTCAGCACCCTGATAGAGAAGGTCGCCAACACATAAACCCGCTTCCCTAGGTGATCCATCATCCTAGACTCACAGTCAGGAGGATGGACCGAGGAACTCTCCTGGGCTAGTTCCTTTTTGACAGCTGCTGCTACCACCATGGCGTCTACAGGGGACCCTTTATTCCAAGTTGGTCTGTTTTAAGGAGGGCTTAATATTTTGTCCGAGCATTTAGGAATTTGTTCCACAGTGTCCAGCTCCTTCCAAGCCCATGAGGTGACCAAGTCCACTAAAAGTTCTGCGGGAGGAGACACCCAGAAAGTAGACGGGCCCATGCCGAAAGCCTCCAGGAACATGGATTTGTCCAATGAAGGTTTTGGGGTGGACCAACCTCCCCGCTGGCGCAAGATTTCCATGATGTCTTGGAGACATCCTTGGGAGGTGATCTGGGGGAACCTTCCCCATCATCCAAATCAGTGTCCTCAGTGAGGGATTCTGGGGAGGAGTCCAAGTGCCTCCTCTTGCATGTATGCTTGTGAGGAACCTCTCCAGTAGGGATTTCCAGAGGGAACTCGCAAACCACTTGGGGCTCCTTGAGCACAGGCTGTCCCTGTGGTAAAATAATAGGATTCACACACAAAGCTGAAGGAGTTGGGGCAGAGTCTGGAAGATATAGTCAGGGGCCTCGATCCATTGGAGAGAACCCTTTCCACAATGTTGAATGCCGAGGAAGAGCATGCTTCCTGGGACACCATTAAGGGAACCGCTCTCCCTGGATCTGACACGGAAGTCAGAGCCAGGTCAGAAGTAGACGGTGCTCCGAGAAGGGGGCCGTGACCCAACAAGGTTGAAGCCTATGGAAACAGCTCCACCCCTTGGATCTGACACCCAGGCTCCGGCTCCGAGAGCCACTCAGATCTGAACTAGTCGGATCCGAAATGCTCCAGGCAGCTGCTGGCATAGAGGAGACAGGTACCATTGGTGCCAACACCCTGACTAGGGGCAGTCTCGGATCCATGTACTCTGAAACTGGGGGTCAGATCAGAGAAGGACATATAGGTGTAAAGAAGGTAAGTGAGTTCCCCCCTCGAGAGGGGGCCAGCAAAACTCCCACTTAAATTTGTGTGTGAATAAATCTCTGCATCACTTTATCCATGTCAACTTCAGAGAGACTGTTGGTGGATCGCGATGAAGCCATGGACTCCAACCTGGCGGGTCGAAGAACCAAGGCTCTAGAGGGTGGTCTGGACTCTTCTGGCTCTGGAGAAAATCTAGGAGATCAGAGCCGAGGGGAGTCATGGTGCCTAGGCTGCATTTTGTAGGAGGTCCTGTCAGAGCCGAAAGGTCCAGGGACCTCTTTCTCTTCTCAGGTCTGTGCTCTCTCTCCTTTTCTCTGCCTTTTCTATGCTCCACTTCCACAGGCTTAGAGGCAGGATGATGAGTCCCAGCCTGGGATGGAGGAGAAGGAAGGACAGGAGTAGAAGGAGAGACGGTCACAGCAACAGCTGTGACTGAAGCAGAAGAGGAGGCAGCCACCTCCATAGAACGGAGCAGGCCCTTCATAACTAATTTTGCCCTCCAATCCTTAAGGGTGCATGGGTTAAAACCCGTGCAAATAGAGCAGTCGGTGGCTAAATGGGCCGCACCCAAACAAAGCACACATAGAGTGTGGCCATCAGCAGGTGACAATTTGTGGCCGCACTCAGTGCACCTTTTGAAAACTTGTTTAGGGAGATCTGACATAATCTCACTAAACTACGAGAACAAACTTTCAAGAAACACACTCCACTCATCACACACTCAGACAAGTATACAGAAGGCTGAGGGGGGAGGGGAAGACTACTACAAACTACCTAACTACCTAAAAACTAAGAAACAAACCCTAAACTTAATGTACCGGTGAAGGGGAGGAAGAGAGGAAACCTATACTACCAAGCACACAAACAAAAAACACTAATCACTTAGAAAAGACCTACTCACAACTTGGAGCTCAAGAATCACGATGCATTGGATACTCGCTGCAAACAAGATCTGAGGGTTTGAAGGTAGTGGTGTTGCATTATGGGTAAGAGGAGGAGCTTGGAGCTTGGAGCAGATGCTTGTGAAGTTGCCGGCTCGGATCCGATACGGATCCGGTACCCACAGGTTGAAGATCAAATGAAGTAAACTACTTCAGATATTAAGATACAACCAAACACCCGAATACTGGGCAAATTCAACTACCCTGCCATTAATTGGGAAAACTACTCCTGCACCAACACCTTTACTCAACGGTTCTTGGAATTCATAAATTCCAATGCCCTAGAGCAACTAATTCATAGTCCCACCAGGGGTACCAATATTCTAGACCTGGTCATTACCAACATGGGAGATTGATGCTCCACACCAGTGGTCACCCGCTCGTTGGTCAGATCAGACCATAAGCTAATCACCTTTGACATCCACATCCCACCCCCTTTAAGAAAACCTCCATAAAAAACTTCTCCAAAGCCAACTTCATGCTTCTCAAGTCAAAAGTAACAAACTTCATGACACCCATGCAGATGGGAACTGGAAGTTCAACTGCTGAATCCTACACTAAGGTGCTGTATGAGCACATTCACTCGTGCATGGACTGAGCCATCCCAAATGGAACCAAGACGCTGTTGTCTAAAAAAAGGAAGTTAATCTGGTGGTCCCCTGCCATAAACAACCTGTACAACAGAAGGAAGAAATTATTGCAGAAAAGAGGAAGAACCCAGGTTTCAAAAAACTCCCTCACCAGCCTCGGTAGAAAGCTGAGATCCCTCTCAAAATCTTCCAAAGGTAGTTATGAAAACAAAATTGACAAAGCTTTCAAAGACAACCACAAGGTATTCCATAGCTATGTCAAGAATCTATATGGCAATACTCAGATCTGCTTTGAGCTACAGCAGAATGGCACTAGATATACTAATCCCAAGGATAGTGCCAATATCCTGGCAGATAGATTCAGTGCCAACTTCACCACCCTCTCACCCCCTAAATGGCCCATCTCAATATCAAAAGAATGCCAAATTCTGGTAATCATGGACACTCAGGTAAAAACTGCACTCTCCAAAGCCAAGAATACAGCTTCCATGTGACCAGATGACATACCGGGTTGTGTACTGCATGAACTACAAAATGAACTGGCACCTCACCTAAGTGTCATGTTTAATCATAGCCTTACCTCAGGCTTAGTGCCCACAGAGTGGCGCACAGCTACAGTCATCCCACTGCACAAGGGGGAGCCACCTTGGATCCCAGGAACCATCCCATTGGTCTGACTTGCCTAATCTGCAAGGCCATGGAACGCATTATCATGGAACTTATAAACAAAGACATTAGCAACCTTCAAACACTGGACCCCACCCAGTTTGGGTTCGTGGAGGGCCAATCTTGCCTCCTGAACCTGATCGACTTCTTCGAATCAGTCTCCAGAGCCATGGTTCACACAGCCTACTTGGACCTCATCAAGGCTTTCAACACTATCCCCCACTCTGGAACCATAGATAAACTTACTAAGTTGGGCATTAATCCCTACATCACTCGATGGGTTCCAAACTGGCTTACTGACAGAACACACACTGTAAAACTAGCCAACTCCAAATCCAGCTCCAAACAAGTGACAAGTGGTGTACCACAGGGTTCTGTTCTGGGATCACTCTTGTTTGGCATCTACTTTCCTGAAGTACAGGCCAACACTAAGGAACTCTGGGTTACAAAGTTCACAGATGACTGCAATCTTGGAGCCATTATTGAATCCCCAAATGATGTGGATATACTACAAAAGGGCCTTACCGAAACAGATTCCTGGTGCCAGGACCAAGGGCTCAAGCTAAATGCCAAAAAATGTATAGTTGTCCCCTTTGGGAAAAAACACGTACCTGTGAACTACCACATAGGTGGCAGTACACTAAATGTTGAAAGTGTGATAAGAGACCTAGGGGCACAGGTGGACAATGGTCTCACCTTTGATAACCACATAGCTGCAACAGTTAGAAAATTCTTCTACGTGGCACTCCTCATCACTAAGGGCTTTTCATCCAGAAAAAAGTTGGTCATTGTCGCTCTGTACTCATCCCTCATTAGACCCATTATAGAATACAATACCTCATTTGGTTTGTACCTCACAAGACATCTGTAACAACTAGAAAGGCTGCAGAAATACCTCACAAAAAGAATCACAGGCCTAAAGCAGATGCCTAATGCTGACCGTCTAAAGAAACTCCAGCTACTCAGAGGCGATCTCTGCCTAACATACAAGGCCATGTCAAACCCAGAGCTGTTGGACATGCAACACTTAATAGCCAGGGAATTTTATGGCTAGGCTTGTATAGGTCCTAGGGCCGATAGCCTAGTACCTACCTATGAACCTATATATATATATATATATATATATATATATATATATATATATATATATATATAATTTGGTAGAACTATTTATCCTTCACAGTAACAGAGGTTTGGTAATCATAACAACAGTGCAATATTTTCAGAAATAGCTTGCAACAAAATATGCATTGGCTTAACAGAATGTGCTTGTGTGGAACAAAACAAAAATATTATACTTCTGCTTGTTTTTGTAACAAATGGCATGAACAATACAGGCCTGTTGAAATATTCTAAACAGTTGAATGTACACAGATGTATAATCTAAAGGGAAAGGGTTAACACAGCAGTAAAAGTTACAAGCTATCTTATCAATGAAAGAACATTCTGGCTTGCTGAGAACTGGTTTTCTCTGTATGAGCATGGCTAACACAGCAGAAAAAGTTACAGATTATCCTATCAATGAAAGAACATTTCTAAATTAACATTTTGGCCTGCTGAAGGAACTGGTTTTCTCTGGGTTGACATAAGAATACAGACAAAGAAGGCATCAATACAGGAAAAGAACATTTTTGTCAAGGACAAAGATTTGAAAGCATAAAAGTGGTTGTAGAAGACTTTTGTGGTAGACAGTTTGGTTATCTGAGTCAGCTGAGGAAGTGGAGTGCATCTGACATTAATCTATCTGTCTCATACAGAAAATGTTTATAATCTCACAGTAGCTCTTGGTTGGCTTGTTTCAGTACATCTGTCAGCAATTATGAATATACAGTAGTGCAGTCTGTCTGTGTGGCATCCTGTTAATTTCAATTTAATATTGGTATGCCAGACTTAATTCAGACCTTTACAATATTCATAAAAGTACTATGACAAGCATTAGTTAAGTTTTGTTGGTGCCATCTTCAATAGAGTCAGTCTTGTACAGCTCAGCAGTATAAGGAACTTCCAAGTGGGTGAAATCAGATTTCATGTTTGCGTATGCTCTGAGACATTCACCAGCAATTTTGAAAGAGAGGGAGCTTCCAGTTTGGACTACAGACTGATCACCTGTTAGCCATTTCTGAAAATGGTCAGCCTTTTTCTGAAATAAAATGGATACCAGCAAGGACACAATTGCTAAATGCACACATTTTATGGCCATAAACTTAAACCAGACTGCTGATAAAGTTTGGACATTATTACATCAGTGGTATAAACAAGCCAGTAGTGATGTTAAATGTAATACAGCATTGTTTGGTATAAATACAAGTGAGAACGTTTATATGTATAAATACATTCATTGTTTTGATTAGCATGTACAAAATAAAACTCCAATTCAATATTTTAACTGTGGAGACGGATTTCCTTGTTTTTGCTTAACATGTTAAACTGTATTACAGAAATTGTCAGTAAAGACTATGCAGGACAAGTCACAATTGTCAAAAGTAATTTTGTGATGCCAGTTTCTACCTTTATTATAGCATTTTTAAATCATGCTAAAGGTTTACAGGTTGTAGAGACAGCTGAAATGTTTTAGACATACTGATCACAGTGGGATGCTTTTATTTTTTACAATATGTTAACATTTGAAAATTGGCTTTCATATACAGCTGGCAATGCATGGAATGATTCACTGCAAAGATGCTTTTTGGTACTTAAAAATGCTAAAAAATGTACAGTAGTGCACACAGATGACACCTGTAAAGATATGCATGACGTTTGTGCAAATGTACAGAATTTAAAGAATTGGTTATGACAGAAACATGCAGATTTATGGGTTAAAGATAAAATAAATTCCAGTTCAGCTGACAAAGCTAAAGTGCTCAGAAAGACATACTGGGTGTGGCCAGCTAGGAAAAAAAGAGTAACCATACACATTTATGTTGTGTAGGGTATACCAGAAACAAGTTATATAAATACAGTTTTGTCAGGATTTAAAGGGTTAAAAATTACAGCGGCTAACAGTTCAAAGTGTAACAGATCCATACTAACAGTCAAGTTACAGGAATATGTTAGGATTTAAAGGGTTAAAGATTATAGCAGCTAACAGTTAAAAGTGTAACAGCTCCATACTAGGTATGGGCATGTCATTGGAATTAACTACAAGTCATTAGAGTATTTTATCTCTTTTTTATTTTATTTAACATTTGTTTACCAGGAAAGTCCAACTTGGAACAAAGCCAATTTTCAGAGGAGGCCCAGGGGGAAACGCACCAAATACATGTCTTTGTGACATGGGAGGAAACCAAAGCACCCAGAGGAAATCCACACGAATGCAGGGAGGACATGCAGACTCTGCACAGAATGTACTCCAGCCGAGAATCGAACCAGAGAACCTCTTGCTGTGAGGCGACAACACTACCCCTATGCCGTCCAGCTGACAGATTTTAACATTACAGTTTCTGACAGGAATGCTAGAACAGGCAGAGCATTTTAGTTATTAGAGTATTTTAATATTACAGTTTCTGACAGCATGCTAGAACAAGCAGAGTATGACAATGGAAATATTTTTAAGCATAACATTTTTCTCTTGTACCGATGAATGTGGGTTTAAAATAGTAAGTGCAGTAGGATGTGGGTAAGTGTTTTCAGGTGGGGGTGTGTGAACAGGGACGTACTGAGAGTGGCCATCAGCCCCTCCAGCTATGGTAAGCCCTGATGATAGACAGCATGTTTTTCTCTGTAGAAAACTGGGACATATCAATCAGGACTATATATATTACAGAAAATGGAAAAATAGGCAGATAGAGAAAGGAGCATTTGCAAGGAACTCAGAAGAAAAATAAGTAAAAAAAAGAAGCAAAAGTTGCAGGATGATAACACAGAGGATCAAAGTGAACTGAATGTTAACCAAAAGTGCATGACAATATACCATAGGAAAAGAATTTCAGACCTTATGGGCAGAAACAAAAACAGACTGTGGGAAGTTAAAAGTTCTGATTACAGTGGGAGGTGCAAGGGATTACATTAACTTTGAAAATCAACAGTATGTCATGACTAGATTACCTCAAGGTTTTCAGAACAGCCCTGTCATTTTTCATCAGACAGTAGAGACATTCTTACAGGATGTGAGTGAACATGACAAGGTTACATTCTAATACAGTTAAAGACTGTGAGAAGACAGACTAACAGGGAGGACTCCTTGTCAGGAAAGGGTGAGGGGCATTCACACTGAGGAAAAGGCATTTAAAAATGTTAAATCAGAAGTTGACACAGGCAACAGAGTTGATAGCTCCCACCAGTAAATTACCTTTCATTTTGCAAGCAGCAGCAGGGAAGGATATACAATGTCAGTGGTGTTATTACAGTCTTGCCCATAAGAGACATCTCACTGAATGGGCACTAAGTTAAGACAGGTTACTTTTTGCTGCAGGAGAATGATTCCTGTAGAAAAAGAATATTATCTTTGCATTAAACTGTTTTTGGCCATTTACTAAGGAATGAGACAAAATATTTGACAATGTTCTCGAGGTTATAGTTCAAGCTCCGCATTTGACAATCAAGACTTTGCTACCACAGTGAGATAAACAAAATCACTGAAGGGGTTAGTCAGACATTCCTACAGTGTAAGTGGCTTGTGCATGTTTTTGGAAGGGTGGGAAGTACTACACTGGGTTTGCAATACTGACATTGAAAAAGGGAGACAAACCAATTATGGTTAAGTTATCAGGATACATGTCAGCACAAAGGCCCGAGCTAGAAGCTGTAAAATATGCTTTACAGCATTTACATCCAGAAAATATTTACAGTGACAGTGCTTATGTAGTAAATTCTCTGAGACTACATATGGCAATGTGGGCTAGAAGAGGGTTTACTGATTGTGCAGGACTGATTCAAAAGTACAAGTTGCAGACACAGTTCAGTATTTTAAAGTGAAAAGCAAAAGCATCAACAATGGATAAAAGACCTGCAGGAAGTATGCCAAGAAATAGCCAAAGAGCAAAGTAGTGGAATTGATTGGGCAATTGGTCCTAAGAGTGCAGAATGTAAACTAAAAGATTTGCTAAAAATTAGTAACAGAAACAGAGTTGTGATAAACCAGACAAGGTAGATGTTCCAACCTTAAAAGTAAGGACAGTTTCAAAAGAAAGTGTATGTATACAATAGACATAATCAAAACCAGTAGGGGTCAGTGAATGCAATATCATAGCTACGGAATACTACATTTGCAGTATAAAAGCATATAAATGTTTTCCTCTTGAATGGAAAGGAACTTGCTATGTAGGGTATGCAATAGATTAACTTAAGAATTACCTGTAGGTAAAATAAGAAATGTCAGGAGAAAGAAAGAATAAAACAACAGTACTGGTACATTAGATCAATCAAAGATATACAGTCATAGCATAAATGCAGCAGAAGCAAAAGGGTCTTTGTGTTCTGATCAATGATGAGTGCTGGACTTATATTCCAGACAAAACAGAATCAATAAAGCAACATTTAAGTAAAATACAACTAGTATCTGAAAAGTCTTGAAAGACATGGAACTGTGACTGGAGTGATTGGTTAAATGGGTTATTTTCAGAATGGTAAAAAATATTATTACAGTTTCAGTTGCTATAGTAACAATTATTTTGTTTATCATAATGTACATGTGTATTAAACTTTGTACTAACAAGACTGTCAGTCAGGTATCTATTGTAACTAATGTAGGTGGCAAAGAAAGTAACATAACCAATGGAGACATGATTTTCCTGTAAGATTCAAAGTTTGATTGAAATTTTTTTGGTTTTCAAAATAAAAGGGAACTTATAGAATTATATAAATTAAGACTGATTTCCCTCATAAGTAAAAACATGTATTTGATAATTTGGTAGAACTGTTTTTCCTTCACAGTAACAGAGGTTTGGTAAATATTAATAACAGTGTGATATTTTTAGAAATAGCATGTTCACCAAATATGCACTGGCTTAACAGAATGCGTTTGCATGGAACAAAAAATATTACACTTCTGAATGTTTTTGTAATAAATTGCATTAACAATACAGGCTTGTTGAAATATCCTAAACAATTGAACGTACGCAGATATTCAAACTAAATGGAAATGGCTAACAGCAGAAAAAAAATACAAACTATCATATCAATCTAAGAACATTTCAGCATGCTGAGAACTGTTTTTCTGTGGATGAGCATGGCTAACACAGCAGAGTAAGTTACAGACTATGCTATCAATGAAAGAACATTTCTGAAATAACAGTTCAGCCTGCTGAAGGAACTGGTTTTCTCTGGATTGATGCAGAAAAAGAAGGCTTCAGTACAGGAAAATAATGTTCTCATCAAGGACAAAGTTTTGAAACTATAAAAGTGGTTGTTAAAGACTTTTGTGGTAGACAGTTTATCTGAGTAAGATGAGGAAGTACAGTGTATCTGACAGTAATCTATCTGTGTTATAAAGAAAATGTTTATAATCTCACGGTAGTGCTTGGCCAGCTTGTTTCAATAAATCTATCAGCAATTGCAAATATACAGTACAGTCTATCTGTATGACAGGCTGTTAATTTCAATTTAACAGTATCTGACTGGCCAGTCTATGTTTTGTGTCCCCTACCAGTATCTGTCCCCCATACTAGTCCTGTCTGTCTTTTAGATATTGTCAGCTTCTTAACGCTTCCCTTAGTCTTTCTCTTAAACCTGTCTCCTTTACTCCTTCTCCAACTTTCCTCTTGTATTAAAAATTTGGAAAAATGAGAGTATTTTCCCCCATAAAAGACACAGTACCCCTCCTCTTCCACCTCCTCCAGTACAACCATCTTCATATCTTTTTTCTGTGCTCCTTGTCTTTTCTCTTCCTCATTCCAGTTTTCCTACTCTCACTCTTGTCAGCCTTATAAATGATCAGTCAGGGTATCCACATAAGAGCGCCCTTAGATTCAATAAATAAAACCTTACAGCTGCTTTGCTTTACTGCTGGACAAGTGTGGATGGGCTAACAAATAATGAAAGTAGCCAAAATAAATCAATACTTTATGTGCAAACATCTTTGACTGCACATAATCGTAGATCAGTGTACATATCTCTTTAAGAAACCTCCTGTGGGCATGTACTAATGTATTGATTACTTAGCACGTGCAGGGACAGAGTGCCATTTTGTGTTAAGATGTTGTAGTATAAAAGCATGTCCAGGGCTGGCCTTAGCTGAAACGGCACCCTAGGCAAAGTACTGCTCTGGTGCCCCTTAAGCCCCACCCACACCATACTCAAGGAACACCCCTATTTGAGCCATGTCCACAGATAGGTCACTCCCACAAAAGCCACTCCAGTTCTTTCAATGTTTAAATGCATGAAAAATCTATCATACTGTAACAGACATGTTAAGACTGCAATTGAAAACTGAATTCTCCTTAATAAAACTGTGTGATCTGTTGCTAGGGTAGAGAGTTTATCTACAGTCATAAAAGACAGTATTAACTGTTTTTTGCAAGGTGCACTGATGTTTAGAGTATGTAGGCACACTTCATGCTTTCACTACCATGATGTCACTGAGTATGTAGGCACACTTCATGCTTTCACTACCATGATGTCACTGAGGTTAAAGTTGTGGCATGATCGTAGGGAAAGCAGTGATATGAAAAGCTTTTCCATCAGCGAATCAGTTGCCAGTCACCTTTCATAATGCAACAGGAATTTTTTTTGGCACTTCGTGCACTAGTTGGTGTAGTGTAAATGTTAGGAATTTTATGACCAAATCACTTTAGGAAAAATATTACTCAAGTATTTAATTTATTTTGTAAAACTTGTGTGAATTTTGTGTTGTTATTCCATATTACATTCTTTACGTAAAATTGGGAATGCCAATTTGACTTTATGATCTCTGTCTAAATGTCTCCAAGTGTTTTTTTTTTAATCTCAGCCACTGGCTTTTCATTTCAGCATATTATATATTTTCAGCAGCTATGTAAGGATTAAATAATAATAAAAACTGACACTAATCTGATACACCAAAAATTCTCACTAAAGAAACTCAAACTCAAAAATGTATTAGAAAACAAGTAAAACTGCATTGCCCAACACAAAACAGCAAAAAAAAAAAAAACGAGCAAGAGTTAAATATAGCATTTTTGACAAAATCAGAAGGTAAAATCGTCACAAATACTCCTTTGAAAAGCTGCAATAGCAATGCTTATGTTGCTATCAAATATGCTTTAACATTCTATTGATCTGCATAAATAAAATCAAGTACATCACAAAATCAAAGCAGAATTTGTTCAGTCACATATTACATGACTACTGCTGTTAGGCTTTAATAAAATTAAACTCCTTTGTTTTAGCCATTTCAGTTGTGTTCACCATCTAAATTTCTCTTATGCAACATTATTGTAATCAAAACTGTTTCTGAAGAGTTGCTGCTCTTATGGTAGTTAATGCCAAATCTGTCTGCAGGAATAGATAGTAAATACAATAAAACAACAAATAGCTGCAGCCATCACAGTAACATTAAAGTTCAACAAAAACACTCAATTGTACAACCACAAACAGAAATCGACACCATCTCTAACACTGTTAGTCTGCTTTATCATGTCATGAAACAACTATTTAAAGCAGAATAGTTTCATAGGTAGGTACTAGGCTATTGACCCTAGGGCCTAATAAGCCTAGCCAAATGGTACCCTGGCTTTTGCCACTCAAGAAAATTATTTTCCTGTGCCTCTGTCAAGCAGAGCCACAGAAGTGATCCCCGGGGTGAATTTCCTATCTCCTGTCCAATCATCAAGATTTTTCTTGGAGTGCTGATGAGGAGCTTTGTTTGATATAGATAGGTAGCTTATTACAGAGTATGGGAAGACTCTGGGACAGGAATCTAGCCCTCCAGCATGTTCTGTTTATTGTGATGGCGAGGTTTAGGTCCATAGAGCATGTAGCTCGGAGGGATTGGGATTTCTTTAAGTGGAGCATGTCCAAAAGCTCTGGGTTTGACAAAGCTTTGTATGTTAGGCAGAGATTGCTTCTAAGTAGGCGATATGCGACAGAGTAAAGCTGGAGTTTTTTGAGACGGTCTCCGTAGGGCATCTGAGGCCGGTATTCCTCTTTGTGAGATATTTCTGTGGCATTTCCAGTTGTTGTAGATGTCTTGTGAGGTACATACCAAAAGGGGCATTGTACTCTATAATGGGTCTAATGAGTGATGAGTAGAGGGGAACAATGACCTCTTCTTTCCTGGATGAGAAACCTTTTGTGATGAGGTGTGCCAGGTAGAAGGATTTCCTGACTACTGTGGTGATGTGATTATCAAAGGAGAGACTACTGTCCACCTGTGTCCCAAGGTCTCATCACACTTTCGGTGTTAAATATACTACCACCTATGTGGCAGTTCATGAGTACAGAGTTTTTACCAAAAGGGATGACAATGCATTTTTTGGCACTGAGCTTGAGGCCATGGCTTTGACACCAGGCATTTGTCTCAGTGAGGCTCTTTTGTAGGATGTCCACATCATTAGAAGTTTTGATTATGGCTCTTAGTTTGCAGTCATCTGCAAACTTGTTAGCTAAAGACCTTCTGTGTTAGCCTGTACTTCAGATAAGTAGATACCAAACAGGAGAGGACCTAGGACTGAACCCTGTGGTACTGCACTTGTCACTGGTCTGAAGTTGGATTTAGAGTCTGCTACTTTCACAGTGTGGGTTCTGTCAGTGAGCCAGTTGGCAACCCATCTTGCGACATAGGGATTTATACCTAGTTTAGTGAGTTTATCTATAATTCCAGAGTGGGTGATGGTGTCGGAAACCTTGGGGAGATCTAGATAGGCTGTGTAAATCACCTTACCCTCATCTATGACTTTTGTGGCTGCTTCAAAGAAGTCTATCAGGTTTAGGAGACATGATCTGCCTTTTAAAAACCTGAAATGGGTAGGGTCCAGAGTTTGGAGATTACCAATGTCATTGTTTATAAGTTCCATGATGATATGTTCCATAGCCTTGCAGACCAATCTTGTCAGGCTAATGGGGTGGTAGTTCCCGGGGTCTGTGGTGGCTCCCCCTTTGTGGAGTGGGATAACCATTGCTGTACACCATTCAGTGGGCACAAAGCCTGAGGTGAAGCTATGATTTAACATGGTACTTAGGTGGGGTGCCAGTTCATTCTGTAGTTCATGTAGAACGCAGCCTGGGATGTTGTCAGGTCCCATGGATGCTGTGTTCTTGGCTTTGGAGAGTGTGTTTTTTACCTGTGCAGCTGTGATTACAGGAACTTTGCATTTTTCCGGTATAGAGATGGGCCCTTTAGGGGGTAAGAGAGGGGTAAAGTTAGCACTGAACCTATCTGCCAGGATTTTGGCAACATCAGTTGGTTCTGTATATTTAGTGCCATTGTGCTGTAACTCAGAGCAGATCTGAGTGTTGCCATTGAGATTCTTGACATAGCTATAGAATGCTTTGTGGTTGTCTTTAGAATCAGTGGTGATTTTGTTTTTGTAACTAGCTTTGAAGGATTTTATGAGGGATCTCAGCTTCTTACTGAGGCTGACCATAGAATTCCTCCAATCATGGGATTTTACTCTTTTTTGCAACAGTTTCTTCTTTTGCAGAGTTTGTTTATGGCAGGGGACCACCAGATTGGCTTCTTTTTTTTGGAGGATAGCATCTTGGTTCTGTTAGGGATTGCATGATCCATGCACTCATGTAAGTGCTTATAAAGTGCAACTGTATAGCATTCCGCAGTCGTACCTCTATTGTCTGTCAGCATGGGTGTCATGAAGTTTGCTACTTCTGTCTTAAAAAGCGTGAAGTAAATTGTTAGAAGAGATACATATATTTACAATGGATTCACTTTAGAAGCTCGAAATACTGAAATATTGAAATTCAGTATTTTGCACCCATAAAGTGGAATCCTGAAAAGGACAAAAACTCAGAAGCACGAAATTCAAAACCTCGCAAGCCGGAGATTTTGAATTAGCGCTTCTGGTGTTTCACTGTGGTTATGGATTCAGATAAGTGTTTATGTGTTAAGGGTTTTGGGTAGGGGCTGTGGTGTATGTTAGTGTGTTTTGTTGCTGTGATGTGTGTGTGCGAGGAGAATGTAGCTAGTGTGGCATGTTTTATGTGTTTTAGTATGTAGTGCAACCTCGGAGTTAGAATATTTAAGTAGGGGGGTGTGGGGAGATATGTACGATAGAGCTTGTGTTTGTGTGTGGGGAGGAAGGTGTGTGCTTGTGTACAGCAGAGGCGCTAATTCAAAATCTCCTGTATACGAGATTTTGAATTTCACACTTCTGAGTTTTCGTTCTTTTCAGGATTCCACTTTGTGGGTTCGAAATACTGAATTTCGATATTTCAGTATTTCAAGCTTCTAAAGTGAATCCATTTACAACATATGGAAAGGTGTTTCATTGTAATAATGATAGTGAATACAATAATATAGTGACACATTATGATTGTGATAAAAAGAGGCTGGTAATGGAAAATACGAAATAAAAATAAAACCAGGAAAAATATAAAAATAGAGATAGAAGCACAATCATCAAGAGGCAAAGAGCAGAACATGTGCATTTCATGTCTGTTTGATGATGAATGTATTTGAGGTCATAAAGGTTTTATGTGAATGGGGGAAGAAGGGTTATGATGGCTTGGGGTTAAAGTACAGGAGCAGATGGGGTTGTTTAGAAAGTGTTGTTTTAAAGCAGATTTAAAGGCTATGAGTAACTCAAGTTGAATGATGTGAGAGGGGATGGAATTCCATATCTTGGCAATGCTGTGGGAGTACAGGTTTGGATACCTTTAAGACATATTTATTAGGGATCTGAGTGTGCGGGTAGGAGTGTATGCTTGTAGAATAGATTGGAGTGCAGGGCAGTTATCTGGTTTAAATAGTAAGTTATAGGGAAGAGTAAGTTGAATGTAATGTAGGTAGTGGGGAATTCAAACCAGTTGAGCTGAGATATAGCTTGACAATGATGTGTACAGTTAGACAGACCAGTGGCAAATGTAGCTATTTTATAATAGCATACTTGAAGCCTATTAAAAAGGGTTGAATGTAGGTTGGCAAAAATTGGACTTCCATAGAGAAGGGAGGGAATGAGTAGTGTGTTGGCTAGCTTAACTTTGGTGTTGGTGTCAAGATAAAGTTTATGGCGATAAAGTTTACCTAGTTTGAAATGGGTCTTCTTAATTGTATTAAGGATATGTTGCTCAAAAGTGAGCTTGTTGTAGATAGTTATACCTAGCAGTTTTGAAGAGTTTACTAGTTCGATTGCTGTCTTATTTTGAGAGTAAATTTTAAAATCTATGTGTGGTGGTTTTGTTGAGAAAAGTAGGAGTTTGAATTTTTTGGGTTCAGTAGAAGTTGAAAATCATTTAGCCAGGATTCAATGGATGTAAATGAGTTTTGTGTGAGCTTTAGGAGATCTGAGAAGTTGTCAGAGGAGGAAATAATGGTGGAATCATCTGCATATTGAATGAGTTTACTTTGTGGTGAAACCTTATGAAGGTAATTTATGAAGGAATTAAAAACTAGAGGGCCGAGAATGGATCCTTGTGGGACGCCTATATGATTGGCTTGGTATTCTGACTGTCGATTGAGCCATTTGACTGATTGTTCTCTGTTAGCTAAGAATTAGGAAAACCATTTATTTATTATTTATTTTACATTTGTTGACCGGGCTAGTATAACTGGATACATGTCCCTTTTCAGTAGAGGCCCGGGGAGAAAAGCTCCATGTCAGATACACAGTTACAATACAGGAAGTTGCAACAGTCCAAGTATATAACAGCTGTTGTTTATAAAGATACAATATTTGTAGTGAGCAAAACACAAAACAGTACAAGGTATTGTGCAAGAGATAGTACTATTTACATATATACATTTTTAAATCGCAATAACATGGTCTTTGGTTGATTAGGGATACATTGATAGAGATACAGTGCATTCAAACATGTGCATAGAGAGAAAGTCAGTCAGGGTTAGTACAGGGGCATAGCCAATGTTTACTGAGAAATAGTTTTAGTTTCTGTTCAAAAAGTGTCAAAGAAGACAGAGTTGTAAGTTCTGAGGGAAGAAGATTCCAGTGCTTTCCAACAGTATTAGAGAACAGAGAGTCTCCAGCTAAGTTGTTGGATTTGCTGGTATTGATAAGCAGTCTGTTTGAGGAGCGTAAATGTTTAAGATTGTTATATGGTGTAATGAGGCAAGAGAGTATTGGAGTGTTGGTGGGTTGATACAATGTCCTATGGGCTATGACAAGCTGGTGAAAATGTAGCTGGTTTAGAAATTCTAGCCATCCTAGTTGTTTAAGATTAAGACAATGATGAGTTCTAAAAGGAGAGCCGGTGGCAAATCTAGCAATATTATTATAGGAGATTGCCAGTTTGTTGAGATTGCTTTTAGAAAGATTAGTGTATGTAGGTGAAGCATAGAGTAGGGTGGAGATTAAATGAGTTCTGGCTATGGTGGTCCCGGCTGCTGGTGTAAGAAATGGTTTGATTCTATAAAGGGACCCCAATTTCTTGTTGACTGTTTTTATTGTGCTGTTTAAATTAGTATCAAAGGTATGTTTGTGTTACAGCATTAGAGGAGTAGCCCAGTTTCCCCAGCTGTTTTAGCAGTAAAGCATGAGACACAGTGTCAAAAGCCATAGATAGATCTAGAAGAATTACTGATGTAGCTAGGCCAGCATCTAAGGCTTTGTTTACTATGTCAGTAAAGGACAGTAAAGCATTAATGGTACTGTGTGCTGGACGAAAACCATGCTGGGTTGGGGCAAGGAGATGACTGTCAGTGAGGTATTTGAGGTGATAGTTGGAGAGTTCATTGGAATTCCCACCTTTATGTAATGGGGCTACAATATTTTTTTTCCATATATTAGGGACATGTAATTCTGTGATGGACTGATTTATAAGGATATTGACAGGGTATGCAACTGTACTGGCAGCAAGTTGTAGATATTTGGATGGAAGTTTATCAGCAGATAGGGAGCATGGCTTTAGTTTGGATAGCAGTCTGAGTACTAAGGATGTGGGTACTGGTTGGATATTAAAGGCAGGAGAAGAGTTTGGTGGTAATTATGAGAGAAGGATATTGTTTTCTAGTATTGGGTTATCTGAGTTTTTAGACTTTAGTTTTCTCTCACTATTGGATTCATTCACTAATTTCTGGATGGAAGTAATAAAGTGGGTGTTGAACATATTGGCTATTTGTTGTGGGTTTTTGTCTGGGCAGGGTGTTAGGTTATGCAAGATTCCTGGATTTAGCAAAGAGGAAATGGATTTCCAAAATTTTTTGGATTGTTTTTGTGGTTGGCTAGTTGTACTGAGAAGAAATTTTTCTCATTGTTTGTTACTAGTTTTTTGGCTTTATTGCGGAGTTGCTTGAAATGTTGTTCAGGTTGCATTGTTTTATTTTTCCACCATTCTTTCCAGGCATGGTCTCTTGAAAGGATGGCTTGTTTAGTTGATTTTGTTAGCCAGGGGGCATGGTTAAGTTTTATACGTTTGATGCACATTGGTGCAAGGCTATTGAGAGTGTCTAGGAAGATCTTATTGAAATAAAGTATGGCATTGTCTAAAGGTAGAGTTTTTAAATGGGCCCAATTCTGAGCTTTTAGGATGTTGGTAAAAGTAGTTTGGTTAAAATAGCTGAGGTTCCTGGTTGTTTTGTAGGATTGATTTTTAGGAGTGTGGGTGTGGATTCTATGGTGTGTAGGCTGGGAAGTGGTCACTTAGGGAGTTTGCTAGGTGCCTGAATTGGAGAAATTTTGAGGGTGTTTTACTAGTATCCAGTCTAATACTGACTCAGATTGACTGGACATGGCATGAGTTGGAGTAGTAATGGGATGAGTAAAGCTATATATGTTTAGGTTCATACTAGGCTATCTGCCCTGCTGGGGGCTCTATATAGCTTACGCGATTTTATGTATACTTGATTTGAGTATACTGGTTTAGTTTACTGTTTTTCTGTTTACTCTGTCTAATAGTGAAAGTGACATGGGGGGGATCCCTGGGACCATCCACTTTCATCCCCATCCACTTTGAAGAGATTCTCTCAGTGAGGTGCTCTGCCTCATGAACTGGAATCTGGAAATTTCCCGAGAAGCGAGCCTCTGGTTGGAAACCTGTCCCTCCAGCTCCAGCAAGTTTATTTCTGTGCTGAGGGTTCAAGTCCTCGCAGCATGTGGCTAAGGATTTTAGATTTACTGAGGTGCATGTTTGTACTGTTAACTGGGGAATTTGAGGTAAGGGTTTGCCAGTGTATGTTAGTATCTCGTAAAATAATGGTTTTCTGTGATATATTTTTGTTTAGCCAGGATAGAAAGTCATTAAGAGTGGGAATATTATGGCCTGCGGGATGTAAAGTACAACTATACAAAGTTGTTATTGTTAATATCAAGAGATGCTATTTAAGAATTCCAATTTGCCAAAAGTAGGTGCTGGTTTGGTATGGGTAGTAATTGTTAGGGTGTCTTTATAAATGAATCCCACACCCCCACCTTTTTTGGGTAACCTATCAGAGTGGAGTATATTGTAGCCTGGAGGGAGACTTTCTGTGTCCAAGATATGTGGTTTTAGCCAGGTTTCTGTTACTGCCACAATGTCAGGGGTATATACTGATAGCCAGGCATGAAATTCAGTGGTCTTATTACACACAGTATGTATATTTATTGTTATGAGGTGAGTATTTTGACTGTTGGTAGCTTGGATGTCTGTAGGAGGGGTGTTAGGTCCGGTGCTAGGGTGAATATCACCGCATAGTGGTAGGGTGGATATTAGCTGAATTATGTTGTGTGAGAGGTAAGGTTTACACATAGATTTGGGGAGTACATAGTAGTATAGCTTGAATTTGGTATAAGTGGATGATATATGAAGTTTGGTTGAGCATAAGTAGGTGCATGTGAATAAGGATGAAGAGATCTGATAGGAACTATGTATAGTAGTTGGTGTATTGGAAGTTAGGGTTGAAGATGAAGGAGATGAGATGTACAGGGAGGTGTGTGGGGAGGTAGTGTGTGTTAAGCATATTAATAATGCAGTGAGGGTGGAGAGGATAAAAGAGGTGTGTAAGCAGTGTGGCATGTGTGGTGTGTAGAAGAAGAAAGATGAGGGTAGAGCTGAGTTGAGATTATAGTGGATGGGGAGTATAGGTGAGGGAGGGATTTGTGTGCTGTGGAAGGATGGGATTGGTTGTGGAAGTGTGGGGTGGAGTTACAGGAAGTATAAATCTGGTGGAAAAGGGGATGAGTGGGAATAGAGGTAGGGAAGCGGAGTGTGCCCAGAGCGAAACGGAGGGTGAACGGAGTAGGTTGCACCTGCCTTCAGAGATGAGGAGAGAAAAAAGTCTATCTCCAGGAAATGGCTTGGTGGGAATGTACAAGTTGCCTAATACCAGAGAAACAAAAGTCTAATGGCTGCGACTCTAACAAATCTATAATTTTTTGAGGGACAAGCTAACTGTTTAGTAGTGAGAGATATGACTAAGAGGCAGGGAATAGAGGGTTAGAGAGGAAAAAGAAATAGGTGGGTTGGGTATAGTTAATTAGTGAATGGCTTTTGCAAACAAGCCAAAAGTGGGGTAATTCCACAGAAAAAAGTTCGAGGTTAACACTTTAGATAGCAAGTAGAAAAAAGAAAAACAAAATAGCAGGGGAAGAGAGAAAGGAGTATGAGTGAGTTTCTTTTAGTGGCGTGCTCCAAATATAAAGTCTACAGTTATATTTATGTGGACCAATACAAGACAATATATATGTTACACTGAAAGACATGTACAATCTTTTTTGAAGTGGGATAGAGGTTCAGTGGTGCTTCCCGAAGGGTTGCGGTTAGCAGTACCCGGTCGCAAATAGATATTGTCAAGCAGCAGAATGGTTGGACAAAGATTCCATTCAGAAAAAAGTAGAATGAATCCGCTGTTTGCCTATTGTGGAGTGCTCTTCTGTTAGACTGGGAGAGGTTACTAAAACACAAAAAAATAAGGCTAAAATAATGAAATATGTGGCATATACCAATGCTATTATGAGTAAACAAGGCAAAATATGTTAACTATTGTTAAGCATGTACAAACAACATATATAATGTCCTCAGAATTAACAGTTTAGCAAGTATAGGACTCTTAGAGCCATCAAAAATATAATTTTACTATTACCAGAAACAACTCATGCCTTTGCAGTATACAAAGTGCAGATTTCACATATACAGCTACAGGGATGTTAAAGTTTTCAAACCAAAAAGGAAGATGGGGTGTATATAACAGTGATACCAGCTTCTTAAATGATGCAGCAAACAAATTGTCCACTAGGGTCAATTGGGCAACTAAAAGTAAAGGTAAATAATTCTATTGCTAAAATGAATTGAGATAGACGAGACAGGATTTCTGTGGCGGCATGTAATGCGATATTGAAAATCTGGACCTATGCAATGGCAGAAAAACTATGCATATTCACTGTCCACAAAATGTACGACGGCATGTGAAACATTTGCAATAGCACTTGCTTAAAGAATATACTGTAAAGTAGACTCTACAACATGTGCGGTAGCAGTTTCTGTTGCATATTCTATCAAATAGTCTCTAAAACACTTGCGACAGTGGTTGTAAAGTGACTTATATCTTTTTAAAACACTTGAGACACCAGTACCTTATATTTACTATAAAAAGCTGTGAAATGACTTGTGACAACAGTTGCTTATCGCATTTGCTGTAACTAGCGTATACAATCCTTACGATAGTGGTTACTTAAGGTAATTACTGTAAGATAACTACAAAACACTAGGACAAAGCTAAATGAGCTACCTATCTAACACTTATAAAACAAATAACTGGTATAACGCATTATAGTAAAAACATTAGCTATTAGCTGGTAAGACACAGTTAAGATACAAAACAGTAGCTGTTCACATATACAATATTACAGGCAATAATGCAATGTTCAGGTAGGTCTCCTAGACATATCACTTACTTTGGAGCACGGTGCTATGTAGGACTCCACTCACTTAGAAAGACGGAGTTTAAAGATGGCGCCAGTGGAAGGGACCAGCATAAGTTACCTCAGGAAGGAAGTTAGCAGGGGAGCAGGTATGCAAAAGCATGGGATGGGGAGGGGAGGATCGTATCACAGTGCGCCTGCCTTCAGAGATGAGGAGAGAAAAAAGACAAACTATCTCCAGGAAATGGCTTGGTGGGAATGTACGAGTTGCTTAATACCAGAGAAACAAAAGTCTAATGGCTGTGACTCTAACAAATCTATAATTTTTTGTGGGACAAGCTAACTGTTTAGTAGTGTGAGATAAGACTAAGAGGAATGGAATAGAGGTATACAAAGGAAAGAGAAATAGGTGGGTTGGGTATAGTTAATTAGTGGACAGCTTTCACAAACAAGTCAAAAGTGGGCTCATCAACCTCTAGTCACTATTTTGAGAAAGCCTATGCACACAGCCCCAGCCAGATTGCAACGTATGATGTTGAGACTGCAAAAGTATAATTTCAATCTTGTCTACAAGAAAGGCAAACTTCTTTATCTTGCTGATAAGTTATTGGATCACCGAGAAACACCACAGAACAGCACGACAATGAGCAATTTGATTTTGAAGTCATAGAAGTGAGAAATATTTCTTCCACATGTCTTGATGAGCTCAGAGATCACACAGTTGCAGATCCAGTTTTAGAGAAGCTCAACCAGTTTCTCAAAGAAGGATGGCCCTCAAAGCAAGCTAGTTTGCGTCCAGAAGTGCAACCTTATTTTCCATACAGACATGAGATTTTGTCTGATAATGGTATCATTATAAACCATGAAAAACAGGACTGGAAATGACAAGGGAACAGCCAACAAAGTTATTTAAAAATTAGTCCTTTTGTAAAGTTTAATAAATAAACTTCAGACAAAAATAGTAACAAAAACAGAATGAATAAATACTCATTCATAGATCACATGGTCGTGTAAATAATCACATGACAATACAAAATTCATTCATAAGTTCCCCATTCAACAACCCACTTCTTCCTACAATATACTTATCTTCATTTGAATTAAATTATAACATCATCATCTCATCATTATCATCTTTTGGCTTTTCCCATTAGGGGTCGCCACAGTGGATCATCTCTTTCCATTTCTTCCTATCCTCTGCATCTTGCTCAGTCACACCAACCACCTGCATGTCCTCTCTCATCACATCCTTAAACCTTATCTTAGGCCTTCCTCTATTCCTCTTAACTGGCAGCTCCATCCTTAGCATCTTTTTCCCAATATACCCATCATCCTTCCTCAGCACATGTCCAAACCAAAGCAATCTCGTCTCTCTTGCTTTGTCTCCAAACTGTCCAACATGAGCTGACCCTCTAATATACTGATTCCTAATCCTATCCATCCTAGTCACACCGAGTGCAAATCTTAACATCTTTAACTCTGCCACATCCAGCTCTGACTCCTGCCTTTTTGTCAATGCCACTGTCTCCAACCCATATAACATAGCGTGTCTCACTATTGTCTTGTAGACCTTCCCTTTCACTCTTACTGGTACCCGTCTGTCACAAATCACTCCTGACACTCTTCTCCATCTATTCCACCCTGCCTGTACTCTCTTCTTCACCTCTCTTCCACATTCACCATTACTCTGAACTGTTGATCCCAAGTACTTAAACTCGTCCACCTTTACCAACTCTACTCCCTGCATCCTCACCATTCCTGCACCCTCCCTCTTATTTACACACATATATTCTGTCTTAGCCCTGCTGACCTTCATTCCTCTGCTCTCTAGAGCATATCTCCACCTCTCCAGAGTCTCCTCAACCTGATTCCTACTCTCACTACAGATTACAATGTCATCTGCAAACATCATAGTCCACGGGGCCTCCTGTCTGATCCAATCTGTCAACCTGTCCATCACCACTGCAAATAAGAAAGGACTCAGAGCTGATCCTTGATGTAATCCCACCTCCACCTTAAACGGATCTGTCACTCCCACTGCAGTCCTCACCACTGTCACACTACCCTCGTACATATCCTGTACCACTCTTACATACTTCTCTGCCACTCCCGACTTCCTCATACAATACCACAACTCTTCTCTAGGCACCCTGTCATATGCTTTCTCCAAGTCTACAAAGACACAATGCAACTCCTTCTGACCTTCTCTGTATTTCTCCAATAACACTCTCAGAGCAAACATTGCATCTGTAGTGCTCTTTCCTGGCATGAAACCATACTGCTGATCACTAATCTTCACCTCCCTTCTTAACCTAACTTCTACTACTCTCTCCCATAACTTCAAGCTGTGACTGATCAGTTTTATCCCTCTGTAGTTACTGCAGCTCTGCACATCACCCTTATTCTTAAAAATAGGTACAAAAGCACTTTTTCTCCACTCCTCAGGCATCCTCTGACTTTCCAAAATTTCATTAAACAATCTTGTTAAAAATTCCACTGCCATTTCCCCTAAGCACCTCCATGGTTCCATTGGGATGTCATCTGGGCCAACAGCCTTTCCATTCTTCATCCTCTTCATAGCTGTCCTTACTTCCTCCTTGCTAATCTGTTTCACTTCCTGATTCACTATGCCCACATCATCCAACCTTCTCTCTCTCTCATTCTCTTCATTCATCAGCCTCTCAAAATACTCTTGCCATCTACTCAACACACTCTCCTCACTTGTGAGTACCTTTCCCTCACTATCCTTTATCACCCTTACTTGCTGCACATCTTTCCCAGCTCTGTCCCTCTGTCTAGCCAATCGTTACAGGTCCTTTTCTCCCTCTTTAGTGTCCAATCTCTCATACAACTCTCCATACGCCTTATCCTTAGCTTTCACCACCTCTCTCTTTGCCATGTGCCTCATCTCCTTATACTCATGTCTACTTTCTTCATCTCTTTGACAATCCCACTTCTTCTTCACCAGCCTCTTCCTCTGTATACTCTCCTGTACTTCCTCATTCCACCACCAGGTCTCCTTGTCCTCCTTCCTCTGTCCAGATGTCACACCAAGCACCTTTCTAGCAGTCTCCCTTACTTGTTCTGCTGTAGTTACCCAGCTATTTGGTAACTCTTCACTGCCTTCCAGTGCCTGTCTTAACTCTTCCCTAAACTCCACTTCACAATCACCCTTTTTTAACTTCCACCATTTAATCCTTGGCACTGCTTTCACACTCCTCCTCCTCTTCTTGATCACCAACGTCATCCTACAGACCACCATTCTATGCTGCTTAACTACACTTTCCCCTGCCACCACTTTACAGTCTCCAATCTCCTTCAGACTGGCCCTCCAACATAGGATATAATCCACCTGTGTGCAGCTTCCTCCACTCTTGTACGTCACCCTATGCTCCTTCCTCTTCTTAAAATACGTATTCACCACAACCATGTCCATCCTTTTCACAAAATCCACAATCATCTGACCATCTGCATTCCTCTCCTTAACACCATGCTTACCCATCACTTCCTCATCCCCTCTGTTCACTTCACCAACATGCCCATTAAAGTCCACTCCAATCACTAGTGTCTCACCCTGGGTACACTCACCACAATTTCATCCAACTCACTCCAAAATTTCTCTTTCTCATCCATCGCACACCCAACTTGTGGAGCATATGCACTAACAACATTCATCATTACACCATCAATTTCGAGCTTCATAAACATCACTCTGTCAGACACTCTCTTCACGTCTAAAACACTCTTGGCATATTTTTTGTTTAGTATAAACCCTACCCCATTTCTCCTGCCATCCACACCATGATAGAACAATTTGAACATGTTTCCTAAACACCTGGCCTTACTTCCCTTCCATCTGGTCTCTTGCACGCACAATGTATCAACCTTCCTTCTCTCCATCATATCAGCTAACTCTCTTCCTATACCAGTCATACATACTGCCAACATTCAAAGTTTCTACCCTCACTGCTATACTCCTATCCTTCCTCCTCTCTTCCTGCCTTCGGGCATGCCTTCGCCCTCCTCTTCTCCTTCGGCCAACAGTAGCCCAATTTCCACCAGCACCCTGTTGGCTAACAGTACTGGTGGCAGTCGTTGTTAACCCGGGCCTCGACTGATCCGGTATGGAAATATGAAATTTTCATGCCATAAGTTATGTGGCAGAATTTTTACGCCGGCTGCCCTTCCTGACGCAACCCTCCCCATTTATCCGGGCTTGGGACCGGCACAAAGAAATGCACTGGCTTGTGCATCCCCAGTGGCTGGGTTAATTGTTATAATTTAATTTAATTTGAACTAAATTCTAACAATTTTTAAAAAGTTTAGTGTATGAAGTCTGTTATTGTGTTAAACTTCCTTGTTTCCTCCTTTCTTCTTCCTGTCTGTCCCAAATCTTCTTCAACAGATTGTCTTCTACTTTCCTGTCCATGTGCCCAGACTACTATAATATATTCTCTTTTATCTTTTCTGCAACTGTAGCTACTTTGACTTCTGCTCTTATGTCCTAATTTCTTCATCTATCCCAAGCTGTGCATCCTACCACTCTTCTCAGGCACATTTCCATCATCTCTAGCTTTCTCATCTGCTCTGCCTTTATTGCCCAGGTTTTGGTACCATAAAGTAGTACTGGTCGCACCACTGCTTTGTACACCTTGCTTTTTGGCTTCTTTAGCACTCTTCTGTCATACACTACACCTGACACTCTATGCCAGTTGGCTGCAGCCCCTTTGATTCTAGCTTTAACCTCTTCATTCAGACTTTCCTTCTCATCAACCAGCCTTCCCAGATACTTGAAGCTATTAAACTGTTCCACTATCTTCCCTTCTACCTTAATTCTCAGCTATTCTGATTTCCCCAATTTGCTGCCATTACTACTGCCTTATATGTACTTAGTTTCATCCCATGTGCATTTCATTTTGCATTCCATTCCCCTATCCTTTGCTGAAGTTCTAGATCAGAGTCTGACCATAATGCGACATCGTCTGCATAAGCAACTTTGTTGATCTGTCCTCTCCGACCAGTTTGCTAATGTAGTCCATCACCAGCATGAACAGAAGGGGACTCAGAGCTGAACCTTGCTGCACACCCACTCCAACTGGGAACCCCTCTGTGAGACCGAACACTGTTCATACTTGAGTGACTAGGTCCTTGTACATAGCCTACACTAACTCTACCAATGTAGCTGGGACTTTTGAACCACCACAGTACTGCCCAAATCAGCTTTCTTGGGACTTTGTCAAATGCTTTCTCCAAATCTAGCAATGCCCAGTTGGACTCTTTCCTCATCTCTAGCTTCTTCTCAACTATCTGTCTTACTGCAAACATGGGGTCAGTTGTGCTGCATCCTGATCTGAATCCAAACTGCTCATCTCCCATCTTACTTTCTGCCATTCTGTGTATTCATTTCATGTGATGTGACATGAGTTTGATGCCTCTGTACTGCCCACAGTTGTGAATGTCCCCTTTGTTCTTGTACACTGGCACAAGTATACCTATTCTCCAGTTATCTGGGATATGCCTTTATCTCCACACTGCTATGAGTACCCCCAGGAGGCATGTCTCCCCCCATCTCACCCAGCATTTTTATCATATTTGTTGTAACCTTATCTGAGCCTGCTGCTTTCCCTGACTTCATTTTCCTAAGTGCTAGTCTTACTTTTTCCTAGGGTGGTCTCCTCTTCTTTTCTCATCATAGGCTGTGTCTGGGGCTGTGCAGGTTCTGAGAGATTTTCTTCATTCAGAAGCTGCTGGAAGTACTTCTTCCATCTGCCTTTGATGTCCTGTGCTCTGATGAGCAGGTTGTTGCTGGCATCCCTTATGAAGGGTGTCTGGTTATCTTCTTTATCTTTCTGTCTTTGTCTTGCAACCTGATATAGTTTCTTTCTGCCACCTACTGAGTCACTTTCCACAAGCTGGTAGATTGTCTCTGATACACTGTTCTTTACTATTGCAACTCCTTTCTTAGCTTCTTTGCTGGACAACCAGTATTCCTTCCTAGCCTGGTCCATCTTTTCTGTCTCCCACTTTTTCCTGCACTCTTCCTTTCTTTCTTTTGATGACTTCCCGGATTTCTACATTCCACCACCAGCTTTCCTTTTGTACCTTATTTCTATACCTGGCTTGCCCACATATCTGTTCTGTTGTCCTCACACATGCTGTTATGAGGCTGTGCCATTCTTCTTCCACTTCACCTATTTTCTCTTCTTCATGGGATGCTACAGCCCTGAGTAATTTCTTGAACTGTTGTAGTTTTTCTCCAGTTGACTTCCAGGTTTTTAGCCTGGTCTCTGTTGACCTTAGAGCCCTCAATGACTATTGCTTGCAGCTGACTGTGGCAAGCAGTGATTTATGCTGTGGGCTGACTGTTTCACTGGGAATGACTTTGTAATCACTGATTCTATGCCAGAACCCTTTCCTCACTAGGAGGAAGTCCACCTGAGTTGCATGATGGGCATCCTTGTATGTGATCTTGTGACTCTCTCTCTCTCTTTCCGGACCATGTGTTGGCTAATATCAAGCCATTTGCCGGACAAAAGTCTTGAATGGCCTCTCCTTCTTTATTCCTGTTGCCCCACCTATGTAGACCTAGGCAGTCCTCATATCCTGTTCTGTTTGCCCCGATATGTGTGTTCAAGTCATCCATTATCAACACCAATTCCTGTTGTCCTGCTTCATCTAGTAAGTCCTGCAATGGCTGTATGAATGCATTATTTTCCTCACTGTCCAACCCTGCTGTAGGGCATAAGCTAAGCTTATGATTACTGCCCTTTCATTACACTGGAATCTGACTGCTATGAGTCTGTCACTAATACTGATGACATCCCCTCACTGCCTTCTGAAGCCTCTCACCACAATTCCTACACCATTTCTAATCTGTCCTCCTCCTCAGTAATAGACTCTGGATCACGAGCAAGTGTCTTTACTGCGTTGCCCTTCCATCTTGTCTCTTGGATAAATAGAATGTCCAGCCTCCTCTTTACCATCATGTTATCCACTTCCAAGCTCCATCCTGTCAGGGAACCTACACCGAGGATAGGAATTTTTAGTTTGGCAGGTTGATTGGTTTTACATCCAGCTTTCACTCAACAGACCAATCCAAATAACCCAGGCTGGGCAACTGAACACCAGCCAGCCAATAACTTTTTGACTCAGGGCTGCTGGGCTTTATGGCTGGCACACACTGGCCAGTAGGGGCACATACACGCCTCCCACCATTAGCATTGGTCTCTGGTGTAGGTCAGAGTAGGTTGGGTCCTCAACCCACTTATCACTGGCAAATACCCATGCCCATTTGGTGACATTAGTCAACATCACCAAATCATCTAGAGCCATATTTTACACCATCAAGTGGCTAGGTCAGCCACGGCACTCAGTCTGTGATACATGTTCTCCTATCTTGAGGATACTGTGCACAGCAGTAGATGCCCAAAGAGGGTGAACTATACAACTCCTCCCCCTATAGGGACACCATGTAGAGTCTGTGCTGCTAACCACAGCTCCATTCATTAGTGAGTTTGAGATGAAAACACTCAGCATTTTTTTGGAGATGGGAAGAACCCCACAGAGGCACAGGGAGAACATGCAAACTCCAACCAAACAAGCATTGGCTGGAGGACAGGATTGAACCTTGTACCTTGTGCATCGGCGGTTAAGACTTTAACCATTAGTAGTGTGGTACCAGATGACTGAATTTGCATATACTTTCACCTGTGACAACTATGAATCTTTTGTGAAGTCTTTATTTGTTTGCTTGTTTTGTTTGTATATTTATTTTGTATTGCCTTCTGACTTTAGCCTTCATTCCTTCTGAAATACAAAATAATATGAGCCCAAATGACATGAAACCATGACCACTAACTGTGGATTTCTTACAAAAAGCCACACATTTTACCTTCAATTACTACGAGAACACTGCCTGACAAAGGATAAGAATAATGATGTACTGACCATAGCATTGCATCTCACCCAACAATAGTACATACTCCTTTGATCACAAGTATCTTACTTTAGATGTGTGCTTTGCTGTTGTAAGGGTCCATTGCACATGAGTAGTCAGACATTATGATGTGGTTTCATTGTTTTTCAGTCTGTGTGAAATTGTATGGAAAAGAAGATAAATAATGCAATATCATAACACACACTCTGAAATATGCTGGCCTCCCTCACATACCTCTCAACTGTCCAGATTTTTAGGCACATCACTGATTGTACTCAGATTTTAGCTCTCTTTCGTAATCCCTCCTAAAACTGGTAAGTCTGTAGAAAATGTGGTGAATTAGACTTGATAAATAATGACATTAATTAGAGCTATGGACTTCTTTTACTTCAGAAAATGTATATTAATTCACATCCTCTTCTTCGGTCTATGTCTGAAGTTAATAGAACTAATATTGTAAAAGTGTCCTGATTGTCTCTGATTATTTGTGGATTTGTCCCTGATTCTGTTGAGATTTGTCCCCGATTCATTGAGAGCTATGGCTGCTGCTGTCCTGGAGGATCTGGGTATAGTCTGCTTGTTGGCATTAGAAGGATCAGTGAGACAGTGTGGTTCAAGAATAAAGGTCATATCCACAGTCAGGTTCCAATTGGATGTTATATAAAAAGGTTTCAGAAGAGAACAATGTTTTATGTATTTCATTTGTAATGGTCACCACAGGGTACTTGACCTGTATAGTCTTGCGCAGTTTTACATGGTTAAGTGAGGAGTTCTTATCCACTTGTTTTAATAGCATAAACTGGTCCTACTTTAACGTTATGCATTGTGGTCTGGGTCTTAACATCTGTCCAGGATTTCATTTGGTCTTTTTGGTGAAGTTCTGTATTATTTGTTAGTTTATCTGATTTGTGGATGAAATAGAAGAAAAAAGAAGAGTCCATTTATCGAACGGACTGCAGTTCTATATAAATTCAGCATGGAATAAACACATTTCTAGGAAAAGCCTTTGTCGTTTGCAGTTCAGTTTGCCTTGCTTACTTTAGCCATGAACTTTTCTACAAAGCTGTTAACCTATTACCAAAGTGGAGTTATTCTTCAGTGTTGAATGGTAAGTTACTGCAGAATTGCTCAAATTCAATACTTATGCATTTTTTTTGCTGAAAGGGAATGTATTGTTGCAGCAATGAGATAGTTAGAATATTTATTAGTAATAACTAGAGGATAGTGTCTGTTGACTGGTCCATAAACATCACATCTGTTTAAATAACTTCAGAAGTTCTAGTGTTTGAACTGATACAATGGTGATTCTGACTGTATTTTGGTACCACACTAAACAGTTTAGTATAACTGCGGTGGTGGTGCTGCGGTAGCATTGTCGCCTCACAGTTAGATATTTCCCATTCGATTCTCAGTTAGAGCTTCTTCTGTGTGTCGACATGCGTGAATGGGCATTCCTTTGTTGAAGGTTGTGGGTTAGGCCCGGCAAGCCAGCACGTAAAAATCTACTGCCAATCATTAGCGGACCGGAGTTCCGCAGTGGCGACCCCTAACCGGAAACGCCGAAAGACACACACACACTAAACAGTTTAGTATACTTTATATAACACTTTTCTTATTAGAGAACCACAGCTTGTCATTTACAAATACTTTATTTTTTCCAACAGCTCAGTTCAAGAACTCGGAAAACTTCACCTATCATTTCTATTGCTCTGTTTTGGAAATAAGGAGAATATTCAGCTTTGTACCCCTACAAATGTATTTTGTTGATATTGGAAAGGTGATGCCATCCCTGCAGCATTTACTTATTTTATGCTTGGGAACATGAGAATTAGTCAAATCCTATCTGTGCTGGGTGTTGTTAACACAAATTGTTTTCAGTTTCTTCTTCTGTACCTCTCACTGATTGCTCTGGGGGCATGCAGTCTGCTATCATATTTATTAATTTTCTGTTATCATCATCATGCATTATAACATAGTTACATCTTGTATTTTATTTAGGATTTAAAAAAAGTATAGTACTTTTACTGCTGGCTAGCTGAGTAGAAAAGAACCTTAGCCTTACTGGACATAAAACCAATTCTTATTACTTTCTGCAAACCATGCAGCTGTTATATCTATTGTAAATTGGTATGTAATGACTCTACCTATACAACCACCTGTCCTCTTCTTTATTTCTTTACCTGGGTCATGGTTGAAAGGGAAAGTAAGTCAACTTACTTGGTAAACAAATTGAAAATAAAGGTAAATAAAGTACATAGCCTTTCCAGAACCCTAACTCTATCTGTAAAGCACCCACCTGGTCCCGAGCACGAATGTGAAACCTTTACCCTAAACCTAACCCTAATCCTAAAACTCCTTCTCATTCCATGACCCTAAATTCCTCTCTTGCTCCATCAACTTCAGTTTCCAATTGGTCCACTAATCCTAAATTCTACAATTGTTCCCTAAATCTAAATCCATCTCCTACTCCCTTCTCCAAAAACTTTCCTCCCCAGTCACCCCTAAACATTTATGCAAATGATCAGTCTAACTGACAGCTTATTAATGGTAAGAGGACAAATGTTATGGTTTTCTGTACACCCAAGACATTACCTAACATTCTTCCTATTCTTGTAACAGTATACCCAACACCAGTGAACAGAAATATCTAGGCCTAACTTTAGACTCATCTCTCCCCTTTACAAAGTACACAGATTGCATTGTCAACAAAGTCCTTGCTCAAATGAAACTTTGTAGCAGGATCACTCATCTTCTCTCTCCTTGGGGACCCATTTCAATTACCAGAACATACTATTACCTATATTAGAATATGGGCTTCCCTTTCTGGTTTTACACTCAACCAATAATTCCCACAGAATCCAAATGGTTCAGAATAAAATCTGTAGAGCTATACTGCTAACACTCCCTTTACTTCATCGCTGTTAAGTTATTGAAAGTACAAACTGACTCACAGTGTGCAGCTATCTTTCTGCTTAGCTCAGTGATCTTCAAAGTTTTAAAACAACTGATTTGCTCCCCATTAAAGAGGAAATGCTCAATTCTTGAGAATGTATATGAAGTGAGGAACTCTCAGGATCTGCTTATATACTGTGTCTACTTTTTAGGTTCATAGATTAGTACTAGGCTAGCTGACCTTGTGAGTCATTTTAAGCCTAGTCAATTACCTCATGTGAAAATCAAACCCTGCACCTTGTGTTTGTAAGGCAAAGACCTTAACCCTTATGCCAGCCAAACCACAATAAGTGAAAGACCTTTTCAATCTTAAGACCAGCAATACAGAACAGCTTGCCTCAGATGCCAATAATCAAGATTCCATTGAGACCTTTAAAAAAGCTTTTAGGGAACACCTCCAGACTGAATCTGCTTGCAAATGTTTTTAAGATGATGGATAATATTTATTTATTTATTTATTTTATTTTACATTTGTTCACCGGGCTAGTCTATCTGGATAAATGTCCATTTTCAGTAGAGGCCCGGTGAGATAAGCTCCAAGATAGAACAATGAAATTAACAAGATAACAAATAAGGAAACATTAAACAAAAAAAATCATATTTACAATACATATTACAGGTTATCACAGTAAATTCAGCAGTGCAGAATACAGGCATAACATAGCATGCTAGTACAATCAAGATGTTCTAGAGGGAGATAGTATTATGGTTAATAAGGAAGGAATTACAGTTAATGAGTAGAAGGGGTAGGAAGAGCAAAGTATTAAGAGATACATAACTAGTCAGGCTTAGTAAAGGGGCATAACCACTGTGTTCTGAGGAACACTTTCAATTTGTTTTTAAAGCATGACAGTGAGGGAAGTGAGGAGAGTTCACTGGGGAGGAGATTCCAGGCTTTTCCAACAATATTAGAAAAGAGGGAGTCACCAGCCTTGTTGTTTGGTTTAGTGGTATGTACTAGAAGTCTCTGAGAAGACCTTAAGGACTTCAAGTTTTTATAGGGAGTGATGAGTGTGGATAGAATAGGAGTTTTGGAAGGTTTGTAAAGAGTGTTGTGGGCTATAGACAGTTGATGGAATTTAATCAGATTTTGTAGTTCAAGCCATCCCAGCTGCTTTAAATTAATGCAATGGTGGGTTCTAAATGGGTTGCCTGTAACAAATCTGGCAATGTTATTGTAAGACATTTCCAATTTGCTAAGATTATTTTTAGATAGATTAGTAAAAATGGGTGAGGCATAAAGAAGTGAAGAGATTAGATGAGTGTGTGCTATAGTGGTTTTAGCTAAAGGTAAGAGGAAGGATTTTACCCTATAGAGAGAGACACGTTTTTTGTTGACAGTTTTTATAGTATTGTTAATATGGATATCAAAGTTCAGATTGTTGTCAATGGTGATACCCAATAGTTTGGTGGTTGGATCAGGGGATATAATAGTTTTATTGGTAGAGATAACTGAGAAATCAAGAGGAGAGGACTTATTGGTGGAAGAGAAGAGGAGGAGTTTAGTCTTTTTGGGGTTTAGGAGAAGGCATCTATGTATGAACCATTGCTCAACTGTGTTAAATACTTGTTGGGTAAGAGATTGAAGTTCAGAAGAGGAGGTGGCTGAGCATATCAGTGTGGAGTCAGCTGCATATTGTATGCATGTGGCTTGGGGGATTGCAAGGTGAAGGTCATTAATAAATATGGAGAAAAGTAGAGGTCCTAGGATGGACCCTTGAGGGACACCAAGTTTGACAGGCAGGTGAGTGGAGAGAGACTTGTGCCATAGTACGGCCTGTTGTCTTTTATCAAGGTAGGATTGGAACCACTTTATAGAAGATGTATCTAGTGACAGGGATTTCAGTATTTTGATGAGAATTTGGTGATTTACCATGTCAAAAGCTTTAGACAGGTCAATAAATAGTGCTGAAAAAAGCTTGTTAAGATTGCGGTTGTTGTTGATACAGTCTGTGAAGGAAAGAAGGGCAGTACTAGTGCTATGTGAAGGCCTGAATCCATGTTGACAGTTGGAAAGGAAATTATTTTGGGTTAGATGGTCAAGTAATTGTCTGTGAATGCATTTCTCCATGATCTTTGCCAAAGGAGAGAGAAGGGCAATGGGGCGGTAGTTGGAGAGTGTCCACCTTTATGGAGGAGGATAATATGGGAGATTTTCCATAAACTGGGGATATGACTTTCGGTAATAGTTCTATTGATCAGAATAGAAATGGGATAAGCAATAGCTTTGGCTGATTGTTGTAGGAATTCAGCAGGTAGTTGGTCTGCAGGGTGAGCATGGTTTTAGTTTCTGTAGAAGGGTTAGAATATTTGTTGTTGGGACAGGATGAATATGAAAAATAGGGGGTAAGGTTGATTTATAGGAAGGTAGAGTGACATTATTAGGTGATAGTTGACTAGCTAGTGTTTGTATAGCATTAGTAAAAAAAGGTATTGAAAGCATTAGCTGTATTCAATAGATTTTTGTGGTCAGTATTTTGAGGATTTGGAGTAGTGGATTGACCTGGATGGAGTAGTTGCTTAATGCTAGCCCAAAATATTTGTGGGTTGTATTGATTAGCTTGTTGAGATTGCAGGTAGTAGTTTCTTTTATCAGATATTATAGCTTTCTTGGTTTCATTTCTTAGTTGTCTAAATGTTAGTTGGTCTATAGGGTTTTTAGTCTTCCTCCATTTTGCCCAAAGTTTGTTTCTAAAATTTATTTTATGTTTGGTTTCTTTTGAAAGCCATGGAGCAGATTTGGTTTTAATTCTAATTAATCTGGTTGGAGCATGGTGGTTGAGAATGGCAAGGAAGTTGGAGTTAAAGTAACTAACGGCTTCATCTAAAGGGAGGTTTTGTAAAGGAGACCAGTTGCAAGCTCTTAGTTCCATTTGGAATAGTTCAGGGTTAAAGTACTTTTTAGAGCTGATGTTTTTGACAGATATTCGAATGGGAGAGTTGATTTTATGTCTGATGATATAGATAAGAAAGTGGTCACTTAAATCATCAGGGAGGGTTCCTGAATCATAAATGTGAGGATGATGGTTTATGAGAATCCAGCCTAATAAGCTTGATTTCTTGTTAGATTTATTTATTCTGGTGGGGAAGGTAATGGTTTGGGAATACCCATATATGTTAATATGGTTTGTGGGGAGGCTGCTGCAGTAGCAGCTCCAGTCAATGTTTGTGTCGCCTAGGATTATGGTTTATTGGGGCAGGTATTGGGAAAGCCAGCAAAGTATGTTTTCCATGGTGGCAGTGTTGTTACCAGGTCGTAGATATATACAGATAATATAGATGGATTTGGAATTGTTAAGATGAAGTTTGGAGGTAAGAATTTCTGCATTGGAGTCTATAGGTGGTTTACTGTTGTGAGTGGTTAATTGTAAGCTAGTTTATATAGGATAGCAACCCCACCACATTTCTCGGATACTCGGTCTATTCTCAGGATATTATATCCAGGTGGGATGATTTCATTGTCTTTGGTTACAGGTTTTAACCAATTTTCTGTTAAGAAGAGAATATCAAAGGAGTAGATTTCAGTTAGAGCTTGGAGTTGAGTTACTTTATTGTTTATGCTACGTATATTAAGATGAGCAATTAAAAGGGAGTTCAATGGTTTAGACAAGGCATGAGTAGATGATGCTTTGTGGTTGAGGAGAGAGATAGGAGTTGTTGGTGGGCCTGGGTTAGGGTGGATGTCACCATCCTTTAAAGAGAGTAGTACACTTAGATAGTTTGGGTTGGGGAATCTGCTGTATAGAGGTAGGCCTTTCCTGGGGTTCTGATTATTGTTCTGATTATTGTATTTTATGTGTAGTGTTCTATGGTATTTAGGAAGTATGTAGTTAGATGAGGATGTTATATTAGCATGAATAAAAAGGAGAGGAGAGTTTGGAGAGTTGGTTTCTTTCTTGGGGTAGTTTAGGTATGGGCCTAGTGGGTTTTCAACGGAGGTGAAAAGATGGGTGAGGATTAAAGGAGGTAGTAGTGAGAGTGTGAATAAGAGTGGGACATAAGATGGGATGGGTTGTTTATACATTGTATGAATAAATATAGATTGTTTGTAGGTAGAAAAATAAATTCACTGGGTGGAGATGAAAGAAGGGAGTAGGGTGTGGTGTGATAAAAGGAGAGTGGTGAGAGGTTAATATTAGTGCAGTTGGGTAACTGGAGGTGTTTAGAAAGTAAAGGTAGGAGGAAGAATGTGTTTGAAGAGTAATGGTAAGAGCAAGAGGTATGTAATGAGAGTAATGGGAAGAGGAAGAGGTGTGGTTAGAGAGTAATGGGAAGAGGAAGAGGTGTAGTTAGAGAGTAATGGAAGTGGAAGAGGTGTGGTTAGAGAGTAATGGGAAGAGAAAGAGGTGTAGTTAGAGAGTAATGGGAAGAGGAAGAGGTGTGGTTAGACAGTAATGGGAAGAGGTGTGATTAGAGAGTAATGGGAAGAGGAAAAGTTGTGGTTAGAGAGTAATGGGAAGTGGAAGAGGTGTGGTTAGACAGTAATGGGAAGAGGTGTGGTTAGAGAGTAATGGGAAGAGGAAAAGGTGTGGATAGAGAGTAATGGGAAGAGGAAGAGGTGTGGTTAGTAAGTATAAGGGTAGGGCCCCTGGGGGTGTGTGGGAATTGGGGGTAGGGGGGAGCATAGTGAGCCCACTGGGCAAACGGAGCGGGTAGGAACAGATACTGAAGCAGTTAGAAACAATCAGCTAGGCTAATTCCGGTGGTAGGTTGGAATAGAACAGGGGCTAGAAAGCTGTCTGTGGTGTGTAGATATGGAGGAGGAAAAAAAGAGAGGACTAGAAAGGTGTCTGTGTGTTTACAAACAAGAAAGCCTAAATTTCCCAAAGGCAGCATCCAAAAATCAGTATGCATCAATCACTAGTATTTTTAACTTATACTCTGTGCAATAGAAGCCAATGTACTTACATTTAGAGACATACACTCATCTAGGACACCACAGTAGTTAAATCCAGCAGGGAAGGTTTTAGATTTAAAGATGGCTCCAAGCTATGCAAGTAGGGTAAAAAAAACTAAAAATAAAATATTGCTAAATTACATACCTATTAGGATATCCATGAAGCTAATTATATATATTTTACTGCTTGGACTTCTTTACCAGTTGCAGCATTAAGTATTTGTACATATGTAATTACATTTACCAATGTTTTATTATAATAATTAATTCTACACTGTTGGACTACATGTGTTTTAACTGTTTCTGCTTATTTACTGATGTACTCTGTCTTCATGCATCATATTGTTTGCTATATATATTATGTTCCCCTTGTGGTACTGGGTTGTGACTGAAGACTGGTTCACCAAATGGAAATAAATAAATAAATGAACTCCCAACTCCCACTCCACTGCTCCCTCACTGACCTTATTTGAACCTGGCTATGTATCTAAGTGCCAGCTCTCCATGACTGCCACCCCTTGACTGAGCACTCAGTCTAAGTGTCTGAGTGTGATTGGCAGCCTGCATGACCTGACAGACTAGTGAGCTCCAGGCTGAGACTGGTCTGTTAATAGCCAACACTTGAACAGATAACTGAATACACTTTGCAGCCCTTCATGAGACCGTTCTCTATTATCTGCCTCCCATTTCAGCAGGGTAGCCATAGCCTTGCATGCACTTGTGATGTTTTGATTTCCGAGATATTACACTGGCACAGCATCACAGCAAATGTGACAAACAGGCCTCTGTTTGTATGTTTTTGGTTCCAGTCATCAATTGCTGAGATTAGATCCTCAGATGGCCATGATTCAGACAAAGTAACTATACTGATATTGACTAGTAAGTTCATATTTATCATGCACAGTTCAGCACCATAGGATGCAGAGTTTTCTAAACTCGTTCCAGCAGAGTACCAACAATAACTGCATGGAAACACTCAGCACTTCATTGAGTTTTGGACTATCAAAATGCCATAAACAAGGATAACTAAAGGACTACCTAAACATGATAATACATTTTACAGTATGTTTTCATGTGCTTGTATAACATTTTTGAGTGACTGACTGATGACACAAAATAACACTAGTGCAAATGAAATAAAATGTAAATGGTTTTATATTTTCAGAATAAATATTTAAAAAGTGTTATGAACAAATAAGTAGTCATTTTCAAATAATTTCACCTCACAGCAAGAGGTTCCCCAGTTCGATTCTCATCTGTTATGGCTTCTGTGTGGAGTCTGCATGTCCTCCCTTTGCTCATGTAGGTTTCCTCTGGGTGCTCTAGTTTCCTCCCACATTCCAAAGGCATGCAGTAGTTGGACTGGACACTCTAAATTGGCCATAGGTGTGAGTGTGCGTCCAAGTGCATGGGGTGGTAGAACTACCATGGTAGGGGTAGCTACCTGGTGGTGCAAAGCTTGGCTCTAGATGATTTTCACTGTTGAACTGACACCCCAACCCCATGTGCAAAAATAGGAAAAAGGGGTTGTGGATGGATGGATGAAGTCATGCTGCTTGTAAAATTAAAATGAAATAAAGAAGTGCAAGTATTTCTGGACTGAAACTGAATAAAGCACAAAACAGTAACATTAAGTCATGCTGTACTTAGAAACAGCAATGACTTTTTCACCAAGAAAACAATGACGTTTCTCATTTCATTTAGGATTAGCAGTACCTCTCAACTGTACAGATTTTCCCAGAATGTCCAGATTTTTGCCTCATAGTTTTGTTCTGTTTTCATAAAAAAGACGGTATGTACTCACCATAATGTTCCATCTGAGTAGTTCTACTTCATTTGTCTTCAACCTGTGGGTCCTCGGATCTGCTTAAGATCCAACACAGCGAAATTTGTCAGCTATGGCTCCGAGCTCCAAGCACCTCCTCTTACCAATAATACCTCCTTGTCTCCCTTCTCCCTTCAGATCGAGTTTGCTGCCTAACAAGAAACAGACATCCAACCCAATAACACCTTATCTACCAAAATAACCAACGTTAGCCTAGGCAAAGCCAAGGATCCCAACAGTAACAATCTGAAGACTTATCATATCCTGAAGATAAGGTAAGGGGGAAGGAGGAGGAACGGTTGAAGACAACCATCCCAGGTTGCGTCCTACATGAACTCCAAGAGGAACTAATCCCTCAAATAAAACAGCTATACAATCTCAGCCTCACTACAGGATATGTGCCCACAGAATGGCGTACAGCAACAGTGGTCCCACTCCACAAAGGTGGAGCCTCTACGGACCCTGGAAACTATCACCCCATAAGCCTGACTAGCTTAGTCTGCAAGGCTATGGAGAGGATCATCATGGAGCTTATAAACAAAGACATTGGGGACCTACAGACACTAGATCCTACCCAGTTCGGCTTTGTCAAGGACAGATCCTGCCTTTTGAACCTGGTTGACTTCTTTGAAACAGTCACCAAAGCCATAGATGAAGGGAAGGTAGTCCACACAGCCTATCTGGACCTTGCAAAGGCATTTGACACAATACCCCACTCGGGCATCATAGATAAGCTATCCAGCTTAAATATAAACCCCTATGTCACAAGATGGGTCGCAAACTGGCTCAAAGACAGAACCCACAGAGTGAGAGTTGCTGGAGCCATGTCAGACTCGAAACCAGTCACAAGTGGTGTCCCACAGGGTTCTGTCCTGGGACCACTCTTGTTCAGTATATACTTTTCCGAGGTACAGGCAAACGTCGGAGGACTATGGCTCACCAAGTTCGCAGACGACTGCAAACTGGGTGCCATAATCAACTCTCCAGCTGACACAAACATCCTTCAAAAAGGTCTCACAGAGACAGATAACTGGTGCCAGTGCCATGGTTTAAAGCTAAATGCCAAAACATGTATAGTCATACCCTTTGGCAAAAACAATGTGCCCACAAATTACCACATAGGCGGAAACCCATTAAGTACAGAGAAAGTTATTAGGGACCTGGGGACCCAAGTTGATAGCAATCTCTCCTTTGAAAACCACATTGCCAAAGTGGTTAGAAAGACCTTCTACATAGCCCACCTCATCACGAAGGGTTTCACATCTAGATCAAGAGAGGTAATCGTGCCCCTTTATTCATCCCTCATCAGGCCCATCATAGAATACAATGCCCCTTTTGGGATGTTCCTTACCAGACACCTGCAGCAATTAGAAAGACCCCAAAAGTATCTCACCAAGAGGATCAAGGGTCTCAAACAGATGCCATATGCTGCTCGGTTAAAAAAACTCCAGCTCTACTCAGTTGCATACAGCCTACTTCGAGGTGATCTATGCCTGACATACAAAGCTATGTCAAATCCAGAATTAATGGACATGCTCCACCTCAATAAATCTAAATCCCTTAGAGCCACACGCTCGAGGGACTTGAACCTCAGCACAGAAATAAATAGAACTTGCTGGAGGGACAGGTTCATAACCCAGAGGCTCCCTTCGCTCTGGAATAGAATTCCAATTCATGTGAGGCAGAGCACCTCACTGAATCTCTTCAAGAAGAATCTCGATAAGTGGATGGGGGATCGTAGGTTTGTCCCAGGGATTACTCCCATGTCACTATTAGACAGAGGCACAGTAAACTAAACTTTAAAAAGGGCACAGTATACTCAAATCAAGGGGTGGCGTAAGCCATACAGAATCGGGCTAGGCTTATAATTGCCCGAGGGCAGATAGCCTAGTATGAACCTATGAACCTATGAAAGGCATGCAACTAACACTAGGTAAGACTGCAATCCAAATTGTAGCTTGCGACAGATCCCCCCACCATGCCCCAAGATTCTCACTACACCTTTCTAAACATACTGGAAAATATTAATATACAACCAAACACCCTAATACTGGGTGATTTCAACTACCCTGACATTAACTAGGAAAACTACTCGTGTACCAACACCTTTGCCCAACGGTTCTTGGAATTCATAAATTCCAATGCCCTGGATCAACTAATCCATAGTCCCACCAGGGGATCCAATATCCTAGACCTGTTCATTACCAACATGGGAAATCGATGCTCCACACCTATGGTCATCCCCTCATTGGTGAGGTCAGACCATAAGCTAATCATCCTTAACATCCACATCCCACCCCCACCCCCCAGTAAGGAAACCGCCATAAAAAAATTCTCCAAAGCCAACTTCATGCTACTCAAGTCAGAAGTTACAAACTTCATGACACTCATGCAGATGGGAACTGAAAGTTCGACTGCTGAGTCCTACACTAAGGCACTGTACAAGCACATCCACTCATGCATGAATTGTGCCATCCCAAATAGAACCAATATGCTCTCCTCCAAAAAAAGGAAGCCAATCTGGTGGTCCACTGCCATAAACAAACTTTACAACAAAAGGAAGAAACTGTTGCAGAAAAGAGGAAAATCCCAGGATGCAAAAAACGTCCTTACCAGTCTCAGTAAGAAGCTGAGATCCCTCATAAAATCATCCAAAGCTAGTTATGAAAATAAAATTGCCAAAGATTCCAAAGACAACCACAAGGCATTCTGTAACTATGTCAAGAATCTAAATGGCAATGCTCAGATCTGCTCTGAGCTACAACAGAATGCCATTAAATATACTGATCCCAAGGATATTGCCAATATCCTGGCAGATAGATTCAGTGCCAACTTCACCCCCCTCTCACCCCCTAAATGGCCATCTCAATACCAGAAGATTACCAAAGTCTGGTAATAATGGCCACACAGGTAAAAAACGCACTCTCCAAAACTAAGAATACAGCATCCATGGGACCAGATAACATCCCGGGCTGTGTACTACATGAACTACAAAATGAACTGGCACCTCACCTAAGTGTCATGTTTAATCATACCCTCACCTCAGGCTTTGTGCCCACTGAATGGCACACAGCTACAGTTATCCCACTTCACAAGGGGGGATCCACCTTGGATCCTGAGAACTACCACCCCATCAGTCTGATGAGTCTGATTCTCAAGGCCATGGAATGTATTATCATGGAACTTATAAACAAAGAAATTGACAACCTTAAAACACTGGACCCCACCCAGTTTGGGTTCGTGAAGGGCCGATCTTGTCTCCTGAACCTGATTGACTTCTTCGAATCAGTCTCCAGAGCTGTGGATGAGGGTTTGGCAGTCCACACAGCCTATCTGGACCTCACCAAGGCCTTTGACACCACCCTCCACTCTAGAATCATAGATAAACTTACTAAGCTGGGCATTAATCCCTACGTCACTCGATGGGTTGCCAACTGGATTACTGACAGAACCCAAACTGTAAAAGTAGCTCAATGCCAAGAAATGTATAGTTATCCCCTTTGGAAAAAAACATGTACCCATGAATTATGACATAGGTGGCAGTACACTAAACACTGAAAGTGTAATAAGAGACTTAGGGACACAGGTGGACAGTGGTCTCACCTTCAATAACCACATCACCACAACAGTCAGGAAATCCTTCTATGTGGCACACCTCATCACTAAGGGCTTTTCATCAAGAAAAAAGGAGGTCATTGTCCCACTGTACTCATCCCTCATTAGACCCATTATAGAATACAATGTCCCATTTGGTATGTACCTCTCAAGACATCTGCAACAACTGGAAAGGCCGCAGAAATACCTCACTAAAAGAATCACAGGCCTAAAGCAGATGCCCTATGCTGACCGCCTTAAAAAAATCCAGCTATACTCTGTCACATATTGTCTACTCCGAGGCGATCTCTGCTTAACATACAAGGCCATGTCAAACCCAGAGCTGTTGGACATGCTACACTTAAGGAAATCCCAATCCCTCAGAGCCACACACTCCAGGGATCTAAACCTTGTCATCACAATAAACAAAACATGCTGGAGGGATAGGTTCCTGACCCAGAGACTCCCCAGACTCTGGAATAGACTGCCCATACATGTCAAGCAGAGCGCCTCTTTGGCCCTCTTCAAAAGGAACCTTGATGATTGGATGGGAGAAAGGAAATTCACCCCGGGGATCACATCATTCGCCCTGCTAGACAGGGGTCCAGGAAAGTAAATAGTGTGGGAAGAAATAGCCAGGGAATTGTTATGGCTAGGCTTGTATAGGCCCTAGGGCCAATAGCCTAGTACCAACCTATGAAGTAGAACTGCTCAGATGGAACATTATGGTGAGTACATAACTTCTTTATCTGTAGTAGTTTACTTCATTTGCTCTTCAACCTGTAGGACAGAGTCCCCAGCTACCTAATTCTTGGGTGGCCCTCATGAAAGGATGCTCCAGAGCACCGCAGAGCTGAAGGATGCTCTACTCCTAGAGACAATGTCTAATTTATAATGCGAGATAAAGGTATGAGATGAGGCCCAAATGGCAGCTGAACAAATGTCATCCAAAGATACGCTAGACCAAAAGGCCGCTGATGTAGCCATAGATCAGGTCGAATGAGCTTTCACTTTTCCTGGTAGAGGCCGACCCCTCTCTGAGTAAGCTTGGCCAATGCATTGTGAAATCCAGTGAGCAATTGTCACTTTTGAGACTGGTTTACCAAAGAAGGGCTTGGCATAAGACACAAAAAAATAGTCAGACTTGCAGAAAGGTTTGGTCCTGTGAAGGTAAAACCTCAGTTATCTATGTACATCCAGTAAATACAATTTATATTCTCCCTTGTTTTGGTAGTTAGGAAAAAAGGCTGCCAAGCTGATAGTCTGGTTAATATTGGCTTCTGAAGCTACCTTGGGAAGAAAGGAAGGATAAGTGTGAAGCGAAACCCTCTCTTTATAAAAAATCATGTAGGGCACTTTGATTGAAAGAGCCTGAAGCTCCAACACTCTTTTGGCGGAGGTAATGGTGACCAAAAAAGCTATTTCCATGTTAAAAACTGCAAATCTACTGAAGCTGCAGGCTCAAAAGGGGAAGAAACTAACGCCTTCAACAAGGTAACGTCCCACGGAGGTATGGGATCCATGGGGGTGTAAGAAGAAATGCACCTTTAAGAAAGGTCTTGCACAGTTTAGATGAAGCCAAAGAAGACATATTGATCCCCATGTGAAAATTAGATATGGCTGCCAGCTGAACCTTAACCGTAGAAGAACTGGTGCCCTGTTGAAAAATGCTAGCCAGAAAATCTAGAACTGCCGACAGAGGTGCAGTAAAAGTATCCAAGGAGTGCTGAGTGGCCCATATAGAAAAACGTTTCCATTTGCTATGATAAACTTTCCTGGTAGAAGATTTGTGAGCTGCTACCAGGATGGACTTAACAGGGGATGACAAACTGGGAGTCCTAATAATCATGGGAACTGGAGCAGCCAAGCTGTGAGCTTCAGACTGTCCAGATCTGGGAGAGGAATCCCCGAAGGGTGCGAGATAAGATCCGGATCTGGATCCAGAGTCCATGGTGGAACAACTAGATCAGACCTGAGTAAAGGAAACCAAACCTGTTCAAGGCCAAAATGGGGCGATGAGGATCACAGTGCTCCCCAGCCTTCAAGCTTTCTGCAGAAACTTCGACATGAGGGGAAGAGGAGGATATACATAAAGAAGACCGAGAGGCCAAGCATGAATCAGAGCATCTCTGGGGGGTTTCCTCCAGTGGGGGGCTAAGAGAAAAAAAACTGCTGCACTTTGAATTGGAAGGAGATGCGAAGAGATCACAGCAAGCACAACCCCACTCTCAGAAGATCTGTTCCACTACTGAAGGATTTAGAGACCACTCGTAAGGCATCAGGATAGATCTGCTGAGTCTGTCCGCTAGAATGTTGGACCATCCCAGAATGTGCATTGCCACCAGAAAATGGCTGGTGGAGATCGCCCATTCCCACACTCTCATGGCTTCACGACACAGGGGATAAGATCTGGTTCCTCTCTGTTTGTTGATATACCAGACCACTGACATACTGTCCATCTGAATTGCAGTTGTTCCTAGAGGGAGATGAGCATGAAGGGTCTACAACACAAGAAGAATTGCTCTCATCTCTAAAACACTGATATACAGATAGGTCTCAGAAGGGGACCACATGCCTTGGACTGTCCTTCCCGAAGAGTGAACCCCCCACCCCAGTAGGAAGGCATCTGTGGTCACCATGGTCTTGGGCAAGGCAGGTTGAAATGGGTGTCCCTTGTTGAGATCTGGAGACTGAATCCACCACCAAAGGAATCCCTGCATGCTTTCGAGATTCTTACTGGAAAGGACAAAGGGAGGTCTAATACAGACCACTGAACCACCAGTGTCCACTGCAGTACTCTTATATGGAGATGTGTCATAGGAAGAAGAGTGACTTTGGCCGCCACAGAACCTAATGCCCTCAACACTGCTTTAGCTGATGCAGACTGAGTCTGAAGAATGTGTAGGATGTGTAACCTCAGATTGCATAACCTGTCTGACATGAGGAACACCCTCATTTGTATTGTGTCTAGCATTACCCCGATGAAGCCCAACACCTGAATCTGGAGTAAGGCAGATTTGTTCATATTTATTGTGATGCCCAACTTGTTGGCTAGCCGAAGAATGGAGTCCTTAGCTTGACAAAGTAGATGCTCTGAAGGGGCAGTAAAGAGCCAATCATCCAGATACGGAAAGACCTGAATGCCCTGAAGCCTCAGGTGAGCTGCTACTACTGCCATTATTTTGGTGAACACCCAGCGGGCTGTGGTGAGACCAAAGGGAAGGGCTTGAAACTGGTAATGATTGGCTCCCAGCCAGAAGCAAAGGAACCTCCGGGTGCACCTGCCCATCTTGATGTGGTAGTATGCATCCTGGAGATCTATCGAGCACATCCAGTCTCTGGTCTGCAGATAGGGCAGGATAGATTGAATTGTGACCATCTGGAAATTTGGCTTGGTAAAGCCACGGTGGTGCAGCAGTTAGCATTGTTGCCTCACAGCAAGAGGTTCTCCCATTCGATTCTCAGCTGGAGCGCCTTCTGTGTGGAGTCTACATGTCCTCCCCACGGTCAAGTGACATTAAAGACATGCAGGTAGGTGCGAGTGTGAATGGGCGTGCCTTCTCATTGAAGGTTGGGCTGGCAACTTGGCACCATAAAAATCCACTGCCAATCATGAGCGGACTGGAGTTCCACTGTGGCGACCCCTAACTGGGAAAAGCCGAAAGTCTTTTACAGATAGGTTCAATTGGGACATATCCAAAACTGGTCTGAGGTCCCTCGTCTTCTGTGGCACTAAAAAGAACCTGGAATAAACCCCGGATCCGGATTGGTCTGGGAGGACCAGTTGGATGGCTCACTTTCATAACAGTGATTCTATTTGCTTTGCTGCCTCCTCCCACTGCGTGGGTTGAATATCTAGGGGGGGGCTTTGTTGGATGGGGGAAGTTCTTTGAATGGAATGAAATATCCCCTGGATATGATTTGCAACACCCACTGATCTGTTGTGATGGACTGCCAAGCTAGTGGGTGTAGTGACAAATGGGCCCCAACTGCCTCCAGAGATGGACAGTTCGGCAACCCCTCAGGGCTGCTGCCCGGGTTTGTCTGAGAAAGGTTCTCGAGACCCAAAGTTCTTAGGACCCTCTCTGCCTCTAGGGTGGTGTCTGTCAAATCCCCCTCTGCTTTTGGGTGACTGCAAGTCCTGAGTGTCCCAGGAAAATGCCTGAGACTTGCTGAACCACATCTTCTTCTGGCCTTGCTGGTTCCTGGAAAAGGACCTTTGAGGCAGAGAGAAGCAGATCCCGATAGCAGACAATGTTTTGTATCCTTCTCGCTCTGGACCAAGGTCTCTCTTACTGTCTTCCTGAAAAGAGAAAAAACATCATAAGGGTTGTTGGTAAAAGATGCCTTGAAGGACTCAGAGTAATGACATAAATGGAGCCAGGTGTGACGCCTGATGGCAATGCCTGTCCCCGCCACCCGTGCATCTCTCTCCATGGTGTGGGAGAGCAAACACATAGACGTGTTTGCTACAGCTTTAAGGGTGACAATTCATGCATCAAAAGTCTTCCTGTTATCTGCTGACATGGACCCCTGGGGTAGACTCCATGATTTCTTTGACTAGATCTCTCTGGAGTCAGATAATATGCACCAAATAGTTCAGTGCCCTCACAGAGAAGGTCACTGAAGCATAGGTGTACTTCCCAAAATGATCCAATATCCTCAACTCTCGGTCAAGAGGATGGACCATGGAGCTATGCTCTCCTGTGTGAGCTCCTTTTTGGTGGCCACCGCCACCATCGTAGCATCTACAGGGGACCCCTTGTGCCAATGCAGCTTGTCTGCAGGGGGACTTAAAACCTTGTCTGGATGCTTTGGTATTGGCTCTACAGTGTCCATCTCCTTCCAAGCCCTAGATGTTATTAACTCCACAAGTGGATCACCAGGGGGGACACCCAAGAGGTAGATGGGCCCGAGCCGAATGACTACAAAAACAGGGACTCATCGGAGGTTGGTTTTGGGGAAGACCATGCCTCGCCTCTGGTGAAGGATCTCCATATCTCCAAAGGAGACATCCTTGGGGGGTGATCTTAGGGAACCTTCCCCTTCATCCAGGTCTGTGTCCTTGGTAAGGGACTCTGGGGGAAGATTCCAAGTGCCTCCTCTTGCACATATGCTTGTGGGGGGCCTCCTCAGAGACACTGTCTGGAGAGGCTTTGCAAATGGGGCTGGGGGCACTATGGCTATGGGCTGCCCCTGAGAGGGCAAGATGGTTGGGACCACACTCAAAGCCAGGGGGGGGTCTGGATGGATTCTGAGGATGAGATAGTCTGAGGCCTTGACTCTGCGAGAACCCTCCCCACCACATCGAATGCAGAGGGGGAAAAGGCCTCCTGGACAGAAAAAGCAGAAGGCGCTCCCTCTTGACCAGACAGGGGAGTCAGAGCCATGCCTGCTGAAGCTGAGATGCCAAGAGGTATGCTCCTCTCAGACAGACTCGATGCAGAAAACACCTCCTTGGATCTGACACACTCAAGACAACTGTCGGCATCAAGGTACAGGGCACCATCGGTGCCAATCCCTCAACTCCTAGTGTCCTCGGATCCAATGCCTCTGAAACTGAAGGTCGGATTGAAGAAGGAGTAATCAGATGGAATATGGGCTGAAAAGACCCTGCTCCAGAGGGAGCTGGCCCCGGCAAGACCCCCATCTGAATTTTTAGTGCGGATGAACCTCTGCATCATCTTGTCCATCTCTACTTCCAAAAGGCTCCGGGTGGAGCAGGAGGATGCTGCCCAAAGCTGGGTGGGAATGCTGGTGGCATGGGGGAGACCTAAATAGCAACCAACTGAGTCTAACTTCAGGCTCAGATGAAAACCTCAGGGACTTGAGCTGAGGGGAAACAGGCCTGGAAACAGGCTTTACCTTCGGCGGTGGATCAGCCTGCGACAAGTAGTCAGGGGAATGCTTGTGAGGTCAGTCCTTCTTAGGCTTATCCTTCTCCTTGGGCCTCTTGGCAGGAGTGTAAGTCCCAGAGGCCGGGGAGGAAGAGGAAGAAGCAGCAGCCAGTGCTTTCCCTGCCGGAGAAGAAGGGACCACAGTCCCAGCATAAGAGGACAACAAGTCCTTGAGGATCAATTTGTCCCACCTGTCCTTAAGTGCTCTGGCTTTAAACCCAGTGCAAATAGGATAGGGGGACTGGAGGTAAGCAACCCCCAAGCAAACTACACACAGTGTGTGGCCATCTGCTGGTGAAAGCTTATAGCCACATTCTGTGCATTTTTTGAACCCAGGCTTCGGGGCCTCAGCCATTCCATCAGCCGGTTCACTAACTTACACACACAGAGAAAGCAAGAAAGAGAAAGCCTACTACTTTTTTTTTTAATGAAGAACCCTGGGGAGGTGATAGGGTTAAGATAAAAAAGATGAGAAAAGAGCTAATAAACAAAGAACAATACGCTCTGACGAACGCTGAAGAAACACTGGAGCTCGGACCATGCTGCATACTCTAAAGCGGCAAATGAGATCTGAAGGTAGAAGGGAGATAGGGAGCCATTATGGGTAAGGGGAGGTGCTTGGAGCTCGGAGCCATAGCTGGAAAATGCGGCCATGTCAGATCCGAGGACCAACAGGTTGAAGAACAAATGAAGTAAACTACTTCAGATTTGTGGTTTTCTGGCAAATTAGTGGCAAATCATTTAAGACTGAAGTTAGAAAATAACGAAGACACTTGCGTCTCAGACTTCATAACATTCAGAAAATTCATGCTAATGCAAAACCTGTTACTCTATCAATTTTCTAATTTTGTAAGAGCAATATTTAAAAATTGTCCATATAGTTGGGCCTTTGTCCCACTTTTATTTATGGGTTTGTCCAGATTTCTTGCTCTAGGAGGTTGAGAGGTATGTTTCCATCTAGGATACACTGCTCCATGTCTAGCTTTACTTTGCAGCATAAATTATATTATGCATAAGGAAGAATATGAAAACTGAATGTATACAATTTATTAACCACTCATTAGTCCTTATTTGACATAACAGTTTGAATGTTATAGATAATTACTATCTTTTAGTTCTACTTGCTCAGTGCCTCCCACTTCGTTTTTGTCTACTACACATAGTTAACCTCAGTTATTGCTGTTCACTTCCATTGCAAATTATGGGATTGCAACAGTATTTCACCCATGATGCACGGCCAAATTGGGTTTCAAAGCTACACAGTGAAAAATCATACAAGAAACATATTTGTTTCTGAAAATAATATCTGCAGATGCATGCCATTCATGCTGTCTTTCTCCACTTTTTTGCAGCACTTTACTGTCACTCAGATTGCACACCCCTGCTGATTTTGAAGGTTGAGCATTCATCACTTATTGCCATTTTCAGCTATATATATATATCTCAGCTACTCTTTCCATGTCATGGCTTCTGTTCAAGTTACACTTTATTATTATTTACCAGAAATTCAGGGAGCCTTAGAGATATTTGCTTGAGCAGGCAATACTCTGTAACATCCCCTGCTATTCAGAAAAAGTTCGTGTGTCACAGTAGGCAGTTTTGCACAAAGAGTGGACACACACCAGGTGAGGGTGATTCAAAGACACAGTGTGAGCGATTGTGGAAACCAGAGAAATTCGATGACTTGCATAATATGCAAATGGCAGTATAATGCCATGGAAATGAGTAGTGCTAAAATGACAGAAACTGTGAATGTGAATGAGGGTAAACAGTATGACAGAATGACTCAGAAGCACACATGCACATACACGTGTGTGTGTGTGTGTATGTATGTATATATATATATATATATATATATATATATATATATATATATATATATATATATATATATAATGTGTTTGAGAGAATGAGATAGTAAGGCAGCTGAAAGTAAGGAGGGATGGGAAAACAAGTTGTGGAGCAAGTGGGAGTGGAGATAGAGGGAGAAGTTGAGAGTACAAATGTAATGAAAGTAGGGGTGGGTGGGAATGGACGTAGGGTAGGGGAGCAGAGATGCTATGAAATCCTCCTCCTTTGTCAATGGTGCTTTGATCAGTGAACTACCTCTCATGGTCTTCTGCTCCTGTGTCAGATGCCCTAATTCTTGCCACAGTGATCATTTTTGTGTTCCATTGTATATGCTCTGATTATAGTTGTTATGTTGACTACCAACAGCATTTATGTCTGGTTCCACATCCTATCAGGTATACTCAGAGAAAGACCAGTGAGATCTTTGTGATTAATATTTTACCAACATTACAGATGGAGGCCCTGAAGCAGGATCTAGTCTCTGCATTTGAGAATTTGCACTTTCTCTGCTTTCCATGTTGTGGCAGGACAGTCTGAAACTAAAAGTAAATAAATCTCTGAGAATAGTTATGACCATTCCTGATATAGCCCTACACAGCTACAAAATTTGTGAGGCAGAGGTATTAATGGACAATGTGCTACTGAAATAAGTAATGATGGCTATACACATAAATTTGGCACCTCTGGGAAGTTGTGATGAGTTCCTGGTTAATGTGTGTTACCTACACAGTACAGGTATCACCAAGTACCCTGATGGATGACACAGGGTGCAGAAGTGCCATTGTGGGACTGCCCCCTGGAATTTGTAGGTGCATAGGCCACATAGCCCAACATACAGATAATATGCAGTTTTTGGAGGAATGCAACAGTGGGTACCAGCATATTTATACAAATGCTGTGTGCTACAGTACCTCCAACATTATCTTAGTGGCATTACTGATTAACATTCCTACAAGTAAAAGACAAAAATGGCTATAATTATGAGGTTAACCATATGTGGGGAACCTTCCCATTCACCCAGGTAGGACATCAGACATCTTATTCCCCCATATAGGATATCGGGCAATGTTTGTATGCATGTCATACAACATTGCATATTAATAATAAATTAGAATTAAAAGAATATGAATGGATAACTAGATTTGTAAGCTTTGGCTGCAAGCCATGTGATTTTGACCCATACAACATTGCATCCCACAGTTTATCAATGTAATTGCCTAAGAGTGTACACACACATACTTGTATGTGCGTATGTCTCTGAGCCTTTCCACCACCACCCCAAAACAAAACACCAGTCTGAAATAGCATAAGCCTTCTTACAGCATGATGTAGCTGATGATCCTAAGTGTTACACAAGCTATGGAAAGAACATAATCTCAACTGCATCCTCACTGAACCCAGTCAGAAATGTGTGTGGAATAACGTATGATATCCATGGAGTAAGACACACACTGCATGTGTAGGCTGCCAACCTCTAGCCACTTTAAGACAACCCCAGATGCTTCAACCATATATGTGATGTGTTTGGGCTGGGAAATGGGCTGTGTAGGGACACAACCAGTAAATGTTGAGGTTGAAGCTGCAGGATAAAGTTCTGCAGTGCATGCTGTACTTTTCACTGTGCTACCTGTTCTTCTACACAGCAAATGCATAATCCACAGTAGAACACTCAAAGCAACTTGCACAAAACTCTTAGCATAATGGTATATAGCAAGTGTAAGTGTCCTGTTGAGCAACATCCACATCACACATCCCCAACACAACAACAACATTACAAGCAGTACAGCAGCAGCTTCTGTTGTAATTATCACCCATTATAAGACCTCAGAAAACTGTATTATCAATAGGCAGCAAGTTGAAAAGTCTTTCCTTGGACTACACCTGTGGAGTGGAATGAGCACTCTCTGGTAGGTCAATGGCCCCTGCAGGAATATGGGGAAATATATTTTACTTCCCTAGTAGACAGTGACATTAAACAGTAAAACTGCTATCACATTTAGGCACCATGAAGCTTGTACACATTTCCACGGTATTGTTTATACCTTAAAACCATTATGCCATGCCATCTTTTTCCACACTAAGCAGTGGAGAGAGAGTGACTGGTTTCACTAACTAACTGTCCAGTGTTGTTCATGCTGGCACCATCAATGTGCATGATTATGACAGGATTACCATAACTCCCTGAATATGAACTGTTGAGTGGTCATGGCTGACAAGGGAACTGATGATGGCATGGCTCCCAGGTGGTTTTCTTTCTGCTGCATCGAGACCATCACGAGCTCCTGACTGGGAACTCCTATGAATATACCCAGTATAAGGTAGATGCCTTTTACAGTCTTGCCATGGTGATGCCTGATGCCACTGGCATACCTTATTCTGGTGAGCAATACTGGCATCACTGCAGCAACCTGCTGAAATGCCATCCTGATCATCTTAACAAGGGAAGAAAAGGCATCCACGCAAAGATCAGTGAGAAGTACTGTAATCTTTTCAATGCCTTATTTCTCTTATAAGTATTATTGATGTTATTGAATATTTAATTAAGGAGTTCTGTATTCTTTTCCATTACTTTGCAGATGAAGCAAAGATCAGGGAGAGCTCACTCCTGTTCCAGTGGAGAATGAAGTGGCTGTTCAGGAAAAGGGTTGAGAATGCTTTATTGACATGCTATATAGTTTTCAGTAATATTGATGCCAGTTATGTGGCACAGTCACCCCAACCCCCAGCATGCTGTTCACCTTCCTTTTGCATTACACCACTCCCCTGTTTCTTGCTCACGCCTCAGCATCACCAGTGCTCTCTTTTTGTTTGCATATCTATAATTCCATTGGCAACCCCATTCCTAAGTGTGTCAATACATCTAAAGAAAAAAATCACCAGTGCAGACTGAGGAGCCAGATAGTGTCAATACATCCTCTGTAGTCTTTGTCTAGGTTTTATATGTGTGTACCCCTGCTTTCAAATCTCTACACTGTTACCATCCCTTTCCTTGTTGCACTCTTCCCCATCTTTCCTTCTCAAATAAAAAAAAATGAATGGCTGCCCTGCAAAGGTATATAACCTTTATTCGCCCTCCCTACTCCCATTTTTACTTTCCCTGTTTCCTTATGTATTTGCCTGTGCTCATTGTACCCCTATTCTGTCCTTCCTAGACACCCATTTCAAACCCACTCAGACTAATAGATAGATATAAATTTTGCCGAAGTCCCTTTACTGTGGCTTTTAGCCATTGTTGTACTGTCACTATGCATTGGTGTGTAAACATTTAGGTGTCTGTCAGCATGTAGTGCATGTGCACACATTTAGGTGTGTAGCTACTACTTGGTCACTATGTATTTTTATGTCAATCCCGGCAGCAGCTGTGAGAAAAATCTTTCTTTTGTGACTCCTCTTTCCATAAGCATTTTTTTGTAATTAATAGCAGTTTGGACCACAAAATTCCAACTAGTTAATTGCTAATTAGCTTTTGGGCTGTATCATACTGCAAAATATACCCATGGGAGTCTTAGAGTGATTGTTGTAGGCATTTTCCAGAATGTATCCTCCAACCAGTTGTACAAGAAATTTGGTAATAGATACAAACACTAGACTGCTAAAAAATATATATTATGAAGCTAACATTTAAAAAAAAAAAACATTTGATTGCTTATTTTATTTATTCATTTCTTCAGTGGGAAAGTTGACTGGTTCATCAGGTATATAGGTCAGAAGCAGATTACTATAGATTATACCAGCTGCCAACTATTTTATCTGTCTATCTATTCCTTGCTGACCACTTTAGACACACAAAGTCAGGGCCTCTTTTTGAGGGAGACCCAAGGTGGTATCGATACTGGTTAAAGGAAATTTAGTCAAGACACTGGGAAAATTCCTTACTCTGTCTGTGGTGGTAACGGGGAGTTCTGCATGATAGAAGATAAGGGGAAGAGTGATCCTGTAACACAGGAGACTTACTACTCTTGTAGCTTATTAAGCTGTGAAAGTGACTGATTCTTCTTTTAGTGAAATTCTTGTCTGATGGAAGTTTACCTAATGTAACTTTGCTCTCAGTACTAAACCAAGATGAACCTCCAACAAGTGCTGCACATAGCTGGAGTGCTATTTTGGAAAGCAGTTTCATTTGGAATTTGCTGAATCTAGTACAGAACTAGTTTTACTTGATTTGCATGAGAGACTTTCTTTTTATGCTGATCATAGTGCAATTGCTGCTTTTCCCACTGGGGTTATTTGGTGTTCTGCTGGAGCCTGACAGACTACAAAAGACTGATGCTTCTTTAAAAACGTATTCTCAAGCTGTTGTTAACCATTTTTCTACCTGTATGGTGGGAAGGCTTTATTCTCACTCCTCTTTGAAATTGAAAATTTCTACTGGAAAATCTATGAACAGGACAGATACATTTTGTGGTTGAAGTGGGTAAGCTATTCAACTTTAAAGTTTCAGACTTTAAGTTGCATACACATTTGGGAAGTAACCAATACAACATAAAAAGCAAACAAAGAAAAAAGAAAACCACTGTGCCACTGACTACAAATCAGTTTAATCAAGAGTTTAGCTCCTCGGCTTATAGCCTTCCAAGAATAAAAAGCACATAAAAAAGCATTCATTAAATACACTCATCAATCATTCAGTTAAGGAGCTAATCATCAGTTAGAACAAATTAATAACATATTTCCAGTTGCATTCCCTGTTCAAGCCAAAAGGTTCCAATGTGTTATATTTTAAAATGAACAAAGTTTCATTTTGTAACAATCTGAAGCATTTCTTCTACATCTGGGAAGTAAGCCTTTTGCAGACTTGACTTTGAAACATGATATTGCTTTTCATTTTCCTGAATTGTTGCATAATAAGGATATGTTATGTCAGTGACTTTGCAGGTAATGAAAATAGTTACTTTACAGTTTAGGACTGATGATATTTCTGCAGATGGTATTAGTTTGTATTTTAATATTGTACAGATATCTTTAGTGTTATTGTGATAATGTGAGGTAGTGCCAAATTGAGCCAGAGGCAGTAGGGCAGTGCATGTGTAGCATATGTTAGCATTGCTAGCTGGAGTTTTGTAAATAATTATGTGCCATTTGAATATCAAACTAATTTGTACATATGTTTGTGTTAAAATGTATTTGTAAAGTTGCTTGTGTTAAAAACGTATCAACAGTGGGTCCTGCTGGACAGAAAAGAAATATACATGTATGTGAGACTGTATTGTCATAACTGATGAAATGTATATATTTTAATAAAGGATACTGGAAAAGGGTTAAGCTCAGCCCAGATAACCTTAAGAAAAATAGTCTGAAATTAAATGACTTGGTTTAGGCCATAAAGATTTTTATCTCAGAGGTCTGAATGCAGCCACAAAATGGCTTGTTAGCTTCTGCAGAAAAGGTGGAAGTACTGGAATTGTATTACAGTTTCCAGATGCTGCAATAAACCTTAGCTAAAATTCTATGTGTGTACTGCCTCATTTTCTAGTAAGGGGGTAGTGTGGAAACCATAGAGTCAGATAACTAGATGTGATGCCATTCTTTAGCTAGCACTGAATTTGTATTTGAATAATAGGGGGAGATGTGATAAGTGCACTCTTTTGTTGGACCTGACAAGACACCCATCCACCTCATCTTGCCTTGCTTTTGTAAGTAACTAGGGAACAGTAATTCTTCAGTCAATTAGAAAAAAAATAGTGAGATTAGCTAAATGTATTTTTTCTGTATCTGGGTCTTTCCATCTGTGTTGCTTTTTATATTTCTGTGAGTGAAACTCTGGTGTTTATTGTAAATAGATATTCAGTACTTTCATATTTTTTTTTATTGTTAAAATATCTAAACCCTTCATTGTGGCTGGTATTTTAGAAAATATTTAAGATTTGAGAGTATTTGCATTTATTTAGTGGTACTGTGACACCACTTTAGTCTTGCTGCTTGGTCAAACACCACCATTTGTATAAGTATTAATTTTACTAAATGTAATTAGGTACCCTTGTAAAAGCCTTAAGGTAGCTGTCTTCAGGTGTTCTGGTAGCAGTAAATCTATCTTACAGTCTGGGTGGAGGTGTCAGAGCAGGTAATTGTGCCAGCCTTTCCCAGGAGTGTGTGTGTATGTAAATCCAAATCTCAAAAGAGACTGTGTGATAGCTACTTTGAATAGGGACACTGACAGCACTGATTTTATATAGAGGGTGGTGGAGGACTTGGCTTGGAACACATGGCTAAGGAGTCAACTCTAGTGTGGTTAGTGGGGAGTCTTATTTGGGGCCTGGAGAGAAAGCCCAGCCCCAGGATTGGAGTATGCATTCCCTGTGTACTCTTGTGGGAAATTGTACTTGGTGCAGAGTGCTGCATCTGAAAATACTGTGCGTGTCTATTTGGGTTCCTATCAGATAACCGAAGATGCATTTTGTCAAATGTGTCTTGGTCGAACTTGAAATGTTGAAAAGGCAAAATGACGAAGTGGCTTATAAGCAAATTCTTTCCCTGGGAAAGAAGTCGCTTGGCCGCTTTGTCACTTTGCCATTTTCGGCACTGTAGTGCGATCTCAGAGTTGGTATATTTAAGTAGGGGGGTGGGGGTGTGGGGGAGAAGCTCTCCACTTTATTCAATGTTTTAATGTCTTTTTTTTTTTTTTGGGAACAGTGATTTTTTTTCCCTGGGAAAAAAAATCACTGCTCTGGTTGTTTGATGTCTTGTGAATTTGAACTTTAGAGTCTGATATAACAACGTTCGATCATTTTCTGTTATAATATAGACCCTGTCTATTTTCCTCAATATGAACATTCACCAGATGTGTCAGTAGCGAAGACTGAGGCTCCTTGATCACTGGCCTAGAGGAGGGACGTCACATATTGATGGCAGTGGTGGGATTTTAATTGAACTTCTGTAGCCTGTAAGCAGTTGTCACTAAAGGTTCATGCACTATCAGCAGCCACAAGGTAAAAGTTTTTCATTTTTCACAACAGTTTTATTTTTTTAGTTTAGTCGGGGAAAACAGGCAAATATGTCAGCAGAGGATTATGGCAAGCTGGCAGTGAAGCAGTTGGCTATGGTGTGAAAATATATAGGACTGGTACATGCAAACCTGACTAAAGAAGAAATTATTTCAGCCTTAGTCATAGCTGCAGCACAGACCAGCAACCAGGAGAGCAATCAGTTTAGTAATGAAGATGTGAATCCCCCAGAAACAGGGCAGTTCATCTTTTCCCCAGATGACTTAAAAACCCATCTGGAGTTAAAGATACTTGAACTGAAGGCATAACATATGGAATTTGAATCAGCAGAGAAACTGGAGCATTTGGAGGCCGAAGAAAATGAGAAAACAACATCAACATAAGAGGGACATACTGACTCTTTGTCAGGAACCTGGAGGTAATGGGGAAAGGAATAACCACACACTAGAAGCAATAAATAGTTTTATTCATATATCTGAAAGAGTATGTAGACAATATGATAATGACCCAGGGCTCTTGGCATGGTTCCTGACTCCCTTACTCCACGGTAAAGCTGTAATTGCTGTTTCTAAACTGTCTAATACTGATTGTTTAAATTATGACAAGGTTAAACAATGTTTATTGGAATGTTTTAAGTTAACACCTGAACCTTACAGAAAAAAAAAATCGAAAGCATAGATGTAGGGCAGATGAAAGTGTATGTGATTATATTGCTGAGCTAAGCACTTATTTTCATAGGTGGGTGAGTGTCAGGTCACCACTTTTGAAAGGGTTGCAGACCTTTTGGTGGGGGAACAAGCCCTTAGCCGGAGACCAGGAGTGTAACTCTGCAGATGAGCTGGGGTGAAAAGGGGATCTCTACTTGGCAAGCAGGACAACACTGCACAAGAAGGGGATACCCAGTGCATGTAACCAGAGGGGCCATGTAGCATACAAATGTCCACTGAAGCAAGGTGGAGAAAAAAAGGCAAGGAAGCCAGCAAGTGGGAATAACAGTATCTATAAACTATCACCAGAGTTTATATCCTACATTAATGGATGGAACACAGGCCACTGCCAAGAGAGAGAGATAGCCTCTGATATAACCATTGTGAAGCCTGCAGTGGATAAAGAGTAGCAATATTAGCTTGGATTAACGGTCAGCTGCAGTCAGAGCTTTTAGGAGGGACCCCATTCCAAAAATACCTTTGGCCAGGGTTCACCTTCACTGGGAGGGTGGAAAAGGAAGGAAACAAGCAAGTAGGTGTGTTTGAGGATATCCCTGCAGATATCTTGATAGGGAATGTTTTTGATAATACAGTAAGTTGTGTGCATGCCGTTACAAGCAGTCAGGCTTGAGACAGGCATGTGCATCTGGTAACTGGGGGAGACCCAGACAGACCCCACACCTGTAGCTGGTGCTGGTTATGTGGCTATTTCAGGGAGGGAGCTATCCTGTAGCAGTGAGCCTGAAGGTAAGCCTCAGCTGCTGATAGGTACTGATATTCCCTTGGACAGGGTGACCACAATGGCAGAGGTGAGTGGTAGTACCCAGGCTGACAGTGAGGCACCACTGTCAGAAGATACTAGACTTCCTGTGGAAGGTAAATGAGAAGGGTCACAAAGGTAGAGTTGAGAAAGGCTCAGCTCTTGGATCCTTACATTATGAGGCTTCAGGGAGGTAGCTAAGGAGGTACCTGATTCTCAAGGAAAAGGGGAGTCTGGAACAAAAGGCTGCTGTATAGAGAGTGGACAACTGAGGGAGGTCTACAGGGTGAGGTAATACAGCAGTTGTTAGTGCCCAGACACTACCTTCTGGCACTTATAGCCATAACCCATGACATTCCTTTTGCAGGTCATATGGACATAAAGTATACCAAGAGATGTAATATACAGAACTTTTATTGGCCTGGGATTGCAAGGGATGTAACACGGTACTGAAGAACTTGTGAGCAGTGCCAAAAAGTAGGCAAGGCAGGAGACAAGGTTAAAGCTCCTTTAATGCCTTTGCCTGTGACTGAGGAGCCATTTCAGAGAGTAGCTATGGATATTGTGGGGCCTCTAAGTACCTCAAGTTCCACAGGGAAGAAATATGTCCTAGTGGTAGTAGATTATGCTACTAGATACCCTGAGGCAATGACTCTGTCCTCCATTGTGGCAGAGAAGGCGGAAAATGCTTTGTTAGATATTTTCAGCAGAGTAGGCTTTCCTAGAGAAATGGTGCTAATTTCATGTCAGACCCACTGGCTTATCTGCGGGAATGCTGTGTGAAGCACCTAAAGACTATGCCAACCACCCAGAGACCAATGGTCTTGTGGACAGGTTGAACTCTATACGGAAGACCATGCTAAGAGCATTTGCAGTCCAGTTTAAGCGACAGTCGAACAAATATTTTGCCCCATCTACTGTTTGCACACAGAGAGGTACCCCAGGAATTCACAGTTTTTTACCTTTTGAGTTGCTGTGTGGACATAGGGTGAGGGGCCCCTTGGATTTGACTCTTGATGAGTCAGAGGGTGAGTGTGAATTCCACAAGAAGTCTGTTGGGGCATATGTCCTTAACCTCAGGAGAAGGTTTAGGGAGCTCATGGACTTAGCCCAAGAGAACCTGGCAGGAGCCCAATAGCAGAAAAAAGTCTGGTATGACAGGAATGCTCGAGCCCGAGAGTATGCTGTGGGACAGCAGGTTATGGTGCTCATTCCTATCAGACAAAATAAGCTGCAGGCAGCTTGGGATGGACCGTTCAAAGTGATAAGGAAGGTCAGTGATGTTAACTACATGCTAAAACTGCTAGGCAAGACGCAGGGGTGCAAACTGTATCATGTTAACATGATGAAGCCTTACCATAATAGGAAGGCCCTTGTGCTGAGTGTTTACAGTGGGTGGCAGGAGGTTTCTGAGGGGGATCTGGTGACTGATCTCCTTAGTGAGGCTCGGACTGACACCTCAGCGGAAGGGGTGGCAATGTCCCAGGAACTATCCCCTACCCAGATTTGAGAAATCTGAGCAGTGTTACAGGAGTTTAGGGACATGTTCACTGGTAAACCAGGGTGTACCCACCTGGTGCAGCACCATGTAGATACAGGACCTCAAAGACCTATCAAGCAGGCACCTTACAGGATGTCTGAGCGAATCAGACAGACTCTGAGGGAGGAGATAAAGGAAATGTTGGAACTGGGAATAATCCAGGAGCTCAGCTGTCCCTGGGCCTCCCCAGTAGTGCTGATACCAAAGAAGGATGGCAGCATCAGGTTCTGTGTGGACTACAGAAAACTAAACGGTCATACAGAGTCAAATGCTTACCCGATGTCTAGGACAGATGAGGTCTTAGAGCAGCTGGGTGGGGCTAAGTACCTGACCACTATTGATCTGACAAAGGGCTACTGGCAGGTGCTCTTGACTCCCACTGCTAGAGAGAGGTCAGCCTCTGTGACTCCTTTTGGATTATACAAGTTCACAAAAATTCCCTTTGGGATGAAAAATGCCCCACTGATCTTCCAAAGGATGTTAAAGCATAACCTAGTAGGAGCAGGAGATTATGCCCTTGCTTACCTGGCAATATTACCATCTACAGCCCTTCCTGGCATGAGCACCTTCAGCATGTCAGGGAGGTCCTGGGCAGACTGCTAAGGGCAGGGTTAACCATTTAGCCCAGTAAGTGTTAGGTGGGTATGGCAGAGGTATCCTACCTGGGACATAGGGTAGGGAGTGGTAATATCAAGCCAGAACCTGACAATGTGGAAGCTATACAGGCATGGTCTGCCACTGTTACCAAAAAGTAGGTGAGGGCATTCTTGGACACAGCGGGTTACTGTAGAACGTTTATTCCCAATTATAGTACAATAACTGCTCTCCTCACAGACCTGACAAGGAAAGACAGGCCAGATAAGATTATGTGGACCCCAGCCTGTGAATAGGAATTCCAAAAACCTAAAGGGGCTTTGGGAGGACTCCCTGTGCTAGCCAGTCCAGAATATAGCAAACAAGTTGTGCAGGTTGATTCTTCAAACCATGTGGTGGGGGCTGTACCCAGCCAGGTTTCCTTAGGGGGAGAAGAGCACACTGTATATCTCAGCCATATACTTCAACCCAGTGAGGAATGTTAAGCAGCTGTAGAAAAAGATCGTCTAGCCATAATATGGGCACTGCAAAAACTTCAGCCCTATCTGTATGGAAGGAAATTCACTGTGTTTACAGACCACAATCCCTTAATATGGCTACATTGAGCCAGCCAGCAAATTGCCAAGTTATTAAAGTGGAGCCTAAGGTTGCAGGTATATAACATGACAGTGCAGCACCATAGTGGGGTCAGCATTGTCAATACAGATGGGTTCTCAAGACAGGGTATGGGTTAAGGTGTTCCCAGACAGGCTCATTTCTCTCAAGCAACATTTCTCCAGGGTCAATTGAAAAATGAGCTTGAGTCTTCAAAGGGGGAAGAGATGTGATGATATGAGTTAGTGCCAGCTGCACCAGGAGAGTAGAGCATTGCATGTGTAACATATGCCAGCATAGCTAGCTGGAGATTTGTAAATAATTATATGTCATTTGAATATCAAACTTATTTGAAAAAAAAAATGGCGGCGCCCTGTGTGGCAGCGGCTGCCTCAGCTAAACATGAAAATGTGCATTATTTGTCTGGGGCAAATACAGAAGGAAAACTAAGTTATGACAGAGATAGCCTACAGGAAATTTGACACCTAAGCTCAGAGTGCAGAAGAATTGATGGGCTGCTGTCTGCAGGGCCTGTGAGACCTACAACACTGCAGAATACAGAAGGAAAACTAAATTATGACAGAGACAGCTTACTAGAAATTCGACACTTAAGCTCACAGTGCAGATGGATTGATGAACTGATGTCTGCAGGGCCTGTGAGGCCTACAACACGCCACAAAATACAGGAACTGGGAATTATACTCAAACATGGTCCAAATTGCCTTGTTCAATGAAAGCTGTCTGCTACCACATACGGGATGTGAAAGAACAAGGAAGCTCGGATCTTGTGCTGGAATCTCTGCCAGGTTAAAAGCTAATCCATACAGACCTGTACTCCAATCCTTGCTACTGGCCAATGTTTGCTCCTTGGATAGCAAAATGGACTACATAAGACTGGAGTTAACCACTTGTAGCAAGGTGAGAAACAACTGTGTATTTATGTTTACTGAGACATGGTTAAACAATAATATAACTGATAGTGCAGTCTATGTAGAAGGGCTTACATTATTTAGAGCAGACATAAACTAGGCATTCTGCAGACAATTAAGGGGAGGCAATGTCTGTATCTATGTCAGTAACAACTGGTGAACAAACTGTAAGTTGGTTACTAAACACTGCTCTGAAAATATTGAGTTTATATCATTGAAATGCAACCTATCTGCCATGGGAGTTTAATGGTGTAAGCATCACAGTGGTGTATAGTCCCCCAGTGCCAATACCAACGAGGCACTGAATACACTTTACCAGTCAATCAGTGAGCTACAAAACCAGAATCCAGTGTTTGCTCACATAATAGGAGGTGATTTTAATCAAGCAATTCTGAAAACAGTTTTACCTCATTACTTCCAACATGTGGTCTTTGCAATGGGGGGGGGGGCATTCTGGATAAGGTCTACACCAATGTCAAGCTACCATATAAGGCAGTACCTCATCCACATCTGGGTGACTCAGATCATCTCTTCATTATGCTACCAGCATATAGACCTTTGTTAATGAAAGGAAAGGCATCCAGGAAACAAATAAGGGTATGGCCAGAGGGAGCAGTCTCAGCACTCCAGGACTGGAATATATTCCAGGAGGTGGCTTCTATGGACCAGAAGATTAACCTGGATAAGTGCACAGAGTCCTTGATGGCCTATATATCAAAGTGTGTGGATGATGTGATAGTCAACAGAGCATCTTCAAACGAGCGAATCAGAAACCCTGGCTCATAAGTGGAGTGTACGAGCTCTTGAAGGCACACAATGCTGTCTAAGTCTAAAGACAAAGATGCCCTTAGGGAAGCCAAGGTGAAAATAAGTAGACGAATAAGATAGGCTAAGTGGCCCTATGGTGAGAAAATTCAGGGTCACTTCTCAGACCTGAGAGATTCCAGGTGTCTGTGGCAAGGTATACAATCTATATTAGACTACAGGCCCCTATCTTCTCAATTTGGTGATAACATGGAGTTTCTCAATAAACGCAACACCTACTTCAGCAGTTTGAAAAGGGAAACAATACAGTGGCAATGCGACTGCACACCAATGAAGAAAATAATGTTCAAAGGGTGCTGCGACTTGTAAACCCAAGACAGGCAGCTGGTCCTGACAATATTCTGGGGTGGGTGCTCAGGGACTGTGCTGACCAATTAACTACTATTCTCAATGACATATTCAACATCTCTTTGCATCAAGCCACAGCACTCAAGTGCTTCAAGAATACAACCATTACAACACTGCCTAAGAAGTCTCCACCCTCAAGCCTGAATGACTACCGCCCAGTAGCTCTCACCTCCACTGTAATGAAGTGCTTTAAGGGACTGGTCAAAGACTACTTAACATGAAGTCTTCCTGCAACACTGGACCCACTCCAATTTGCTTACAGATCCAATCGCTCTACGGCAGATTCCATCTCACTGTCACTTCACTTATACTTGGCACACCTGGAGAACAAAAATTGCTATGTCCGCATGTTATTTATTGACTTCATCTTGGCCTTCAACATGATCATCCCGCAACATCTGACTGAGAAATTGGTCCATCTGGGTGTTAGCACTCTTTTATGCAACTGGATTCTGGACTTTCTTATTGACAGACCACAAAAGGTATGCGTAGGTAACTACACTTCAGTGAGCATCACACTGAACACTGGAGTACCTCAAGGATGTGTTCCGAGTCCCCTGCTGTTCACCATGCTGACACATGACTACATCACTGGTACAAGACAAACCACATTATTAAGTTTGTGGTTGATATTACAGTGGTGGGTCCAATCAGCAATGGTGATGAAAAAGCCTACAGAGAGGAGGTGAACCAACTGATTGTCTGGTGTGACAACAAACTGGCTCTCAATGTGAATAAAACAAAGGAGATAATAGTAGATTTCAGGAAGAGAAGCAAGGCTCATTCTCCACTCACAGTCAAAGGAGAAACAGTAAAAAGGGTGAAGAACACTAAGTTCCTGGGGGTGCATATCGCTGAAGACTTGTCTTGGTCAATAAACACTAGTCATGCTGTCAAGAAGGCGCAACAGCATCTACACCTTCTAAGAAGTTTGAGGAGAGCAAAACTACCACCTTCAATTCTCACAGCCTTCTACACAGGTACCATTGAAAGCATCCTGACTAGTAATCTCATGGTGTGGTATGGAAAATGCATGGTTTCAGATCGCAAATCTCTCCAGAGAGTGGTGAGAGTGGCAGAGAGAATTATCAGGTCCACACTCTCATCTATACAGGACTTGCATTCTGCTTGGTGCCTCAGCAGAGCCATGAAAATAGTCAAAGACTGCCCTCACCCTGCCCATGGTCTGTTCTCGTATTTGTCTTCAGGCAGGAGATACTGTAGCTTACTCTGCAAAACTATCAGATTTAACAGATGCTTTTTTCCACAAGACTGCTGAACTCCAATAATAACATACACCATGCTAGTCACGGAGGTCTGGAGTTACAACGCTGAAGTAATTCACAGACATATGCAATAACTTTATGAGTACAATCTTATACCTTATGTACAATATTAACAATGCCAAATTAACATTCTGTGCAATATGCCAAGTTAGCATTCCCTGCAATTTGAAATCTGTCTGATTTTGATCTGTGCAATATTTTGGGTACTGACAAAGACATGTAAGTGGAATAGTCTTGGTGCATGTTATTGTACTTGTTACTGCACTGCATAAATGTCTTACTGTTGTTATTGTTGGATTAGCTTTAGTATTTGTGTTATTGTTGTATTAATATTAGTATATGTTGCTTGCACATTGAGTTTGAAGTAATGCAATTTCATTCAGTTGCACTGTTGTGCGGTCTGAATGACAATAAAGTTCACTTTGATTTTGACTTTGATTTGTACAGATGCTTGTGTTAAAAATCTATTTGTAAAGTTGCTTGTGTTACAAATGTATCAACAGTGGGTCTTGCTGGACAGAAAATAAATATACATGTATGTCAGACTGTATTGTTGTAACTGGTGAAATGTATGAAATGTATATATATCAACAGAGGATATGGGAAGGTAAGGGATTAAGCTCAGCCCAGATAACCTTAAGACAAATAACCTGAAATTAAATGACTTGGTTTAGGCTATAACGATTTTATCTCACAGGTCTGAATGCAGTCAGTGAATGGCTTGTTAGTCTCTGCAGGACGGGTGGAAGTGTTGGAATGGATTTACAATTTCCAGATGCCGTAATAAACCTTAGCTAAAGTTCTGTGTGTGTAGTGCCAGATCCTGTCTCATTGAAATCATCTCATGAAAATGCGTTTTAGTTCTTTTTAGCCACACAATTCCGTTTGCCAATTACGGAAGCAACAATATTCAATGAGTAGGCAGGCCAACATATAAGCCACCATGTTGCCCAAAGAACTGTAGTACTTCCTCAGACTCTCAACTATATCATCAAAAGTGGCTTAGCCAGTTTCCCTGACATAAGCAGGCATTCCAAGGACTCTAAAGTTTTGTCAATACCCTGGTCAAAAAAGCCAAGTAAAATTATAAGCAATTTGTCATTCCTTGTATCTATACTTGGATCGATGTACAAGCAGTGTGGCACTTTTCATTACATTTGTGCCAAATACTGTTGGTATTTTTACCTCATTATGCCCCTTACAATAACACAGCCTTAGTTAGTCCATAAGTTTTTTCTTTGCATTATCTCTGGATCCAAGTAGTACCTCCTTGTGAACTTCAAGAAATGATCCCTAGAAGTAAGTGACAAGTTGTGTTCAATACAGACTGCCTTGCTTTCAATACTTTACATTTTGTTTGCTGTGTGGACAACATTTCTGTCACCTTCTTTGCAGCTGCATGTTTAGTGCTCAGCTTGGGTTTTTATGTCTCGATCTGTCCCTGCAGATCATTCCACCCTCTACGTACAGCACTGGTTCTGGTAGCGCAATCTTTGCAAATGGCATATCTTAGACCATGTTTGCTTTCCATTACCTAGTCATATGTTATCTTCCAGCTACATTTGCTTCTTATTCTCAGTGGCAGCATCTGTGGAATATGGGAGAAGGTAATTAGAAAACTAACTTCAAAGTGATTTGCAGGCGTACCATTAAGTGATACTTACATGTGTATGACTCTGTCAGTTTATTACACAGCATCACATGTAAACATTGCTGCAGATGTTTTTTTAACACATGCAGGAAATAGTTTTTATAACATATTACAAAACTAGCCTAAGACAAAGACATGGTAGCGCACACAGACATTCTGATTCATCATCATTATTATTATTAGTTAGCTAACCACTCCCACTATACACCCACTTATTTTCAAATGTCCTAGTCAGCATCTCCAACTTACTAAGGTATATTTTATAACTTTTCCTTAAAATGATGGCATGAAAAATCAGAGTAAGCCAAGAAAGTCACCCCTACAGTTCTTTCTCTCGGTGAAGAAAACTGGTTTCCAAGGGTTAATGTTCAAACAAGCTGACAAAACAGTACTTTGCAATAAAGTGGGAGGACAAGTATGGCTGAGCATATATAAATCGTAAGAGGCTGTGACTCCCTACCCTACAAAAAATGAGTCACCTTCTGTACATGCCCTGATGTTGCATTGAGATGAAAGTGAAACAATACATGGGCAGAAGAGCTAAATATTAAGTTGTTCTTGTCATAGCTGTATATGTGCAACTATCCCCCAAATGACATGCACCTGCTGTGTATCCATGTAAGATTATACTGAAACAAAAATTAAAGAAGAAATGGCCAGGCTGCAGTAATATTTCACCTTTTCCTGGCACAGCATGCGTCAGCCCCACCCCAGTTTGTACGCACAGCTGACATTTGATTAGCTGTCAGTACTGGTACTTCCCAACACTAATATCACTGTCTGTGACACAGCAGAGCACTGACAAGTCTTGTTAAAAATCATAAGTCAAACTGCAATTACTGTGTTAACCAATGGTACTGAAAAGCTGTAAGCAACAGTCAAAAAGTCTACTTTACATTTAATCACAAAAAGTACTGCATCACAAATGCAGAAATATACTTTTCTCTAATGTTTCACATGTTTTCATATCTTGGAAAAACATGCGACCTAAAATATACAGTGTCAGAGCACTTGTAGCCAGGTAAGTAAATGACAGCAAGAATTCTGATCTGACTGCTTATTTATCGACATATGTGCTAATATAAAACTTATTCCACATGAACTGCTTCTTGTCTGTCAAAATAAACTACAAATATCATTCTTCATTATGTAAACTTCCATGTGATGCTATGTAATACTTTGTAGGATGTAATGGGATCCTATCTCGCCACATTCATAACAGATGGGTTCGGAGCCGATCCATCGGCTCCGACTCGGCCACTAATATATTAGAACGAAGTCTCTCATTGGCTGGGCTACCCCTTATCCCACAATGCACCACGCCTGCTTCCCCAGATCTCGTTTGCCGCTTTTCAAGACGGACGTGGTCTCAACTTGGCTGGAGCTAAGTCATTTTCTTGACCTTTTAGTCTTTTTTGTATAGGGTTTCTGTCAGGAATAACAGCTGTTTTAACAGCTTTGTGAGTGTTTGTAGTTAGTTTGAGAAAAATTTAATTTTATTGTTTCTCGCGCTTCTTGTGGACTGGGCAAGGCGCGTTTAACTTACTAGGTTGTTTCCTTATTGGATATACAGCTATTTTTTTCCTGTTGTGGTGTGACAGAGTTAGTTAAGGGCTTTAGCCCACGTAGTTCCCTTTCTGTTTGTTTCACTGTTGTGGAGGGCTAAGCCAGTTTAAGTTAGAGGGTTTTAGCCCATACTTCACTAACTACCTTTGTGTTATTGCTAGTCACCTGTGCTTTCTGTCAAAATGTCTAAGGAGCAAAAGTCGGGTTTTAAGAAATGTACTAAATGTAATTATAAGATGTCTATTACAGACAGCCATGCTATCTGTGTGTACTGCCTAGGCCCTAAACATTTACAGGATTCTTGTAGTGTATGTCACGCTTTCTCCTCCAGGGTTCTCCAGGAGAGGAAAAATAAATTGATTCTCAGGGGTCTGGTTAAGCCTTCTTTTGAAGAAGCTTTGGCTTCTTCTCCAGCTTCCAAAAAGAAGAGATCGTTGGCTCCAACCAGTCCGTAGGCCCCAGTGTCTAAAAAGCATAGATTGTCAGCTCCGACCAGTCAGTCGGATCCGACAACTAAGAAACAAAGCTCGACTTCTTCTTCCTCGGCTCCATTGGCTTCAGAGCCGATGGCTGGAGAGTCTGCCTCGGTGCTTCTTTCCTCGGCTCCATTGGTTTCGGAGCCGCAGGTTAGTGCATAGAGAGGCCATTCGCCTGTCTCGGCTCCATTGATCTCGGAGCTGATGGAGGTTTTCGGCTCAGACTCTTCCCCCTCGGCTCCGAAGCTGCCTTTGGCGCCGACACTGCTGCAGCTGGTTCCGGTTTCGGCTCCGACAGTGATGGAACCTTTTCGGAGCCGATCTCCTGCCTTATCGGAGCCGAGGCAGATGTCTTCTCGGCCCCAATCTGTTTCCTCCAAATCCTCTAGGCTATCTGATTCGGATTTGGATAGGGTTATCCAGAGGCTGTTCCAGTCCCCAGTTTTTACCAAAATTATCTCGGCTCCAGCCCACGCGGCTTCGGAGCCCACTCCACATCCCATACATTTGATTCCTCCTCCAACCCCCTTGGAACCATTGGAGTTGGTGCAGGTGGATCGGAGCGGAATTGTCCAGTCGGAGCTGGGACCCCCTTGGAGTTCCTCTGCTCTGACTTTTATTCCTACCCTGTCCTCGGTGTCAGGGTTTGGTACCGGGTCTTCCTCGGCGGGGGCCGAGGGCAACACTGTAGAGCTCGCCTCTTCGATGCCCAGTCTTCCCCTCGGAGCATCTGCCGCAGGCATTCCGGGTACCTCCGTGGTCTCTCAGCAAGTGCCCTCTGCAGAGTCTGGAGGTCCTGCTTTTGAGGCCATGAGGAGTGCGCTGGCCATGACTTTGCCGGTTCAGCAGGTTTCTACCCCACCATTCCAAGTTCTGGGTACTGGTGCCTCTGGAGACATTCTTTCCCGCGACAGTGGGGCCCTGGGGCCTGAGGATACCCCCTTGGGGGGTTCCCTTCTTCCCGGGGGTTCTTCTGAATCTGCTTCGGATGAACCCCCAAGGAAGAAACGGTGTAAGAGGAAGTACGTCGATTCCCAGGATGAATCCGTCACTTCAGATACTGACCTCGAGGATGCGGAAGGGTCCCCTAAATTGTCCTCGGATGACGTCTCTTTCTCGGATATCCTTGAGATCTTGAGACAGAGAGGCGATTGGCAATCCAAAGCCCCTTCCACTGAGGAGTAAGTTTTCCTAAAGGCCTTTGGGGCCCAGCCCTCCTCCTCCTGGTTGTCTCCACCCTTCAACGAATTACTGGACTTAATCTCTCGAAGGGTGTGAGAGCATCCTGACACAGTGGAACCGGTGCCCGCCAGGCCCAATAAGTTTCTTTCAGCTCCTCCCCAGAAAGAATTCCTCACTAAAGGTGTTGCAGTTGATGCTATGGTGGTGGCATCTGCCACTCAGCAGGACGTGGCAGAGGCTTCAACGTCTATTCATCCTCCTAATAAGGATTCTAGGAGCATGGATAGGTACAGGAAGCGTACCCTTTCTTCAGCGACCTTTACCATGCGGTCGCTGAACTATCTTTGTCATTTTACAAGGCTTCAAAGGGACCTCCTCAAGGAGTTAGGAGAGTTCCTTGTGGGTAACCTTCCTGAGGTGTTGGCTCAGACTGTAGGTGCCCAGATGTCTACCCTGACCTCTATTGTCAACTCGTCCATGAGGCTCATCTCCTATGCGGCTGAAGGGGCGAGTAGAGCAGCGGGCACAGGAGTGGCTCTTAGGAGACAGGCCTGGTTACGCTTGTGTACATTCGCGGAGGCCTTTAAGTCTTCCTTCGCCGACGCCCCCTTTGATGGATCTTCTTTGTTTGGACCCAAGGTGAAGGACACTCTTACTCAGTGCGAGCAGGAGGGCAAGACCTTGACTGCTGTTGGGGCCCGTTTTTCCGCTCCCTCTAGACCTTATCCCAAGGCCCAGAGAGGAGGGAAAATGTGGTTCAGAAAATCACAAAAGTTCTTCTCTACTCCACCGAGTGATCCCCCCTCCAGAGGCAGGGGGGGGGGGACTCAGGAAGACGCCGTCCTAGAGGTGGCAGAGGCCCCCGTAACTCTGGAGACCGTGAATCCTTTCGTGGTTCCTCCTATCCTCAACATCCCTAGGATGTGGCCCAGCTGCGCTTCTCCGGAGCCAGTCGGGGGTCATTTTGCGAAACACCCACAGGCTTGGGAATCAATAACCAAGGATCAGTGGGTGCTTCACATTGTAACCGGAGGTTACCTCATCCCCTTTTTCAAGCCCCCTCCTCCTACAAGGAAAATCCTGGACATGCCACCCAGGCAACGGGATCTGGCAGCCGTAGAAGTTTCAAAGCTGCTAAAAAAAGAGGTCATCCAGCCCGTCCCTGCCAACCAGATCGGATCAAGAACTTACTCAAGGTTATTTTTGGTGCCAAAAAAGACAGGGGACGTAAGGCCCATTTTGGACCTCAGCCTGTTGAATCGTTTTGTGAAGAAGTCCAAGTTCTGGATGGTCACCCTTCAGTCCATTCTCCCGTTATTGGAGAAGGATGTCTGGATGTGCTCCATAGACCTCAAGGACGCTTGCTATCACATATTGATACATCAGGAGTCCAGGAGTCATCTGCGCTTCCGCCTAGGAACCAGTCATTTCCAGTTTCGTGCACTGCCCTTTGGTCTCACCCCAGCCCCCAGGGTGTTTACCAAATGTCTGGCAGTAGTGACAACTCACTTGAGAAGTCTCGGATTCCAAGTGTTTCCTTATCTCGATGACTGGCTCCTCACTGCCACCTCCAAGCATCTACTGATTCGAGTGTTGAGTGCCACAGTAACTTTGGGTCTCTCGCTAGGAATCTCTTTCAATTGGAAAGAATCTGTGCTGCGGCCATCTCAGCGTATCACCTTTATAGGCGCAGAGTTAGACACAAAAAGTATGCAAGCATTTTTGCCATCAGAGAGAATTCAGGTACTACAATCTCAGGTCCAAATTTTGTTACCCAAATCTCGAGTTCCTGCCAGACAGATTCTTCAGTTATTGGGTACGATGGCTGCAACCATCCTCCTAGTACCGTTGGCCAGACTGCACATGCGAGTGCTGCAATGGCTGTTATCGGTTCAGTGGTCATACCAAGAACTTCCCTTGGATCACCAAATTCTGATTACGGACAGTTGTCATCAAGATCTCCGTTGGTGGCTATGTCGGTCCAACCTGGACCGGGGGCGTCCTTTCGCTCTTCAGCCTCCTGTTGCCACAGTGACCACGGACGCCTCCCAGATAGGGTGGGGGGCATTATCTGGACAGGACTGTCCAAGGCACTTGGCAGGATTGCGAAGCGCACCTACACATCAATGTCCTGGAAATGAGAGCAGTGCTTCTGGTTTTACAAGCACTTCATCATGCTCTCCCCCAAGGTACTATTGCGATTCTGTCCGACAACATGTCGGTAGTTTGGCACATAAACAAGCAGGGCGGAACCAGGTCTTACCCCCTTTGCAGGGAGGCCATGAGAGTATGGCACTGGGCCATAGCCTCTCGACGTTTCTTAGTAGCCATGCACATTCCGGGGAAAGCCAATGTGATTGCAGACAGGCTCAGCAGGACTCTCCTGTTGCCCCACGAGTGGTCCCTCAACAACAGAGTGGCTGCGTTGATCTTCGCCAAATGGGGTCTCCCTTGTTGCGACTTGTTCGCCAGCCCCAACAATGTGAAGTGCAGGCAGTTCTTCACTCTGACGCCCTCTCAGGGGCAGTCTCCAAGGGATGCTCTAGCCCACACTTGGCCCCCAGGTCTACTTTATGCCTTCCCTCCGATTCCCCTTCTCCCGAGGGTGATTCAGAAGGCTCTCCATGTCGGGTGCGACATGATTTTGATCGCCCCACATTGGCCCCGTCAGGTTTGGTTCCCGTTTCTTCAGAAGTATGCGGCACAGGGCCCTTGGATTCTGGACCCAGTACCGGACCTGTTATCCAATCCGTTGGGACTCCCTCATCCATCCCTCCGGTCGCTGCAACTGGCTGCTTGGTTACTCCACTTCCATCCTTAGTTAGAGATCTTTCTCTTTCTTCGGAAGTAATGCACATCTTGTCTTCTTCCCACAAGCCATCTACCGTTAAGCTGTATTCCAGCAAATGGAAAAGATTTGTTTATTGGGCACAACAGTGAGGCGTTGATCCTCTTACAGCCTCAGTTCCGCAGGTCTTGGAATTTCTGGCTTCCTTATTTCATTTTGGCTCTTCAGTCTCCACACTTAAAGTTCAACTGGTGGCTATATCTAATTTTCATGTTGCTGTAGATCCCTCTTTAATGGCTAACAGACTTTGCAAGTCTTTTCTTAGGGGAGCCTGGCTCCTCAGGCCTCCTGTGGCTCATCCCGTGCCCCCTTGGGACTTAAATTTGGTTCTGGCCTCCTTAACTGCCCATCCCTTTGAGCCGGTAGCCAGTTGTGATATCAAATTCCTATCATGGAAAACGGCTTTTCTAGTGGCTATTACTTCTGCTAGGTGTGTCTCAGAGCTTCAGGCTCTCTGTTCTTCCCCTCCGTATTTGATCTTTCACAAAGACAGAGTTTCCCTTAGATTGAATCCATTGTTTTGCATCCAGCAATCTTTGGAGCTTCCAGTTTTCTTCCCAAATTTTTCTACTAGAGGAGAATATACCTTTCACCAGTTGGATGTTCACAGGCAACTACATTTTTACTTGGCTAGGACCACTCAGACTAGATTGTTCACAGGCATCTACATTTTTACTTGGCTAGGACCACTCAGACTAGAAAATCTGACCAACTGTTTGTGTCCTTTGCGGAGAATAGGTTGGGTCTTCCAGTTGCCAAAGCCACCATTGCTAAATGGATTAAGGATTGCATCTCTTTTATTTATTCCCACTCAGGCAAGGAGTTGCCTTTCCCAATCAAAGCTCATTCTACTAGAGCTATGGCCACCTCTGTAGCTTTTCATTCCAAAGTTTCAATAGATGATATTTGTGCGGCTGCTACTTGGTCTTCTCTGCACACCTTCATTTCTCATTACAAGCTTGATGTGGCTTCCCGAGGCAGAGCTTCATTTGGTTCCGCAGTTCTCAGGAGTGTGTTCCAATGAGCCACCCGGGGTTTTTAGGTGCTAGGGACGCTGTCCCATCTGTTATGAATGTGGCGAGATAGGATCCCATTACATCTTTTAGTTATGTACTTACCATAACTTTGGATGTATGGGATCCATCTCGCCTACATTCATACATACCCACCCTCCTTCCCCCTACCTTTTGGATTTGGAGGAAATATAGATCTTGATAACCTCTCCTATGGAAGGTCTCTAGTTGGTTACAGTTATTGGTATATGTTTTCTGTATCTGTATGAATGTATAAAGCGAACAAACAAGATCTGGGGAAGCAGACATGGTGCATTGTGGGATAAGGGGTAGCCCAGCCAATGAGAGACTTCGTTCTAATATATTAGTGGCCGAGTCGGAGCCGACGGATCGGCTCTGAACCCATCTGTTATGAATGTAGGCGAAATGGATCCCATACATTCAAAGTTATGGTAAGTACATAACTAAAAGTTACTTCGTTTTGGAAACATGAATGTACATCTCTTGAAAATACTGCATATCTTCATGGTTATGAGCAAACATCTATTATTTCTCTTGTCCTGTATAGTGTACTGTTGACACTACATTTTCCCTTCCTTTTTCACCAAGACCTTTTCTCACCATGCAGCATCCCACTCAGTAATATGTAGCTTAAATTTTAATACCGTAAACTATAAATTCACTGACAAAAACTAACATTTTTGCACCAGCATGAATTAATGTGAGAATAGTGTCTGGTATAGACTGACTAACTGTGATTTAGTTGTAAGGCTGGAATCACATTTTTCTTTGAGATGCATTTTGTGAATAAACAGAAATATGAAACTTATGTCTGGCAGCAACGTGCATTTTCTCATGGGTAAAGGATGAATTTATAAAGTTTACTGTGAAGTGCACATTATGTGTACACCTTGTGGTAATCTTTTAGAATTTAAAGACAGCCCTAGTAAGGTACTTTTGCACAGAGACATGCAGCACCATGGATGGCCATCTCCATGGCCACGCTACATATCAATGAGGCAGTCCAGGGGACAAGAATATGGTAATTAGCCATGTGGTTTCCTTCAGAGTTGCCTCCAGTAAAGCACCTACACATTCAAGCAATTCAGATAATTGCTAGTTGCATAGCTGAGAAGTTTAGTGGTAAGACAGTATTAGGGTAGTGTGCATGAGTTTATGCAGGGGGCTGCATATGTGAGTGCATGTGTAAGTGTGTGTCTGCCTGGGTGGTAGCGTCAGGAGTAAGTTTGGTAGGTGTGTGTGTGTGTGTGTGTGTGTGTGTGTGTGTGTGTGTGTGTGTGTTTGTATATGCATGGGGGAAGTGACGAGTGTGTCTATGAGTACAATTAGGTGTGTGTGGGGTGGCTCTCACACTTCATCACACATCGAGAATAATGAGCAGAGCCTACAAGATTGGGTGGGGGGAGCCACTAGCCACCATCTTTAGTCTCATGCCAGAACGGCACACAAACAGGTCAGGAATCAGGAGTGGGGGTGAGCACAAGCCATAGGGATAAGTCTTAAGCTATGTGCCTTAATAGTTCACATGGTCAGGGGAACACTTCACACCAGGGATTACTCTGGATTACATTCCTGAAAGGCACTTAAATGCAATAGGAGTTAGGGGAACACTAAAAACCAGGGATACTGTATATGGCGTGCCTTAAAGGTATGCATTTAAAAAGTACGACTTGGGGAACCATTAGACACCAGGGATAAGTAGTTTGCCTTAAAAGAGATTCCAACCCTGTAGCCCCAACGTCCCAAAGAGGATATTAGGCCTCTGCACCACCACCACTACTAGACACCATGGATATTATATTAAAAATAAATAAGTGGAACAAAAACAAGTACAAAAGGAATCTCAGCCTTGCACCCCTGACACACACACAGCTCCAGCATTAACCCACTGTACTAACTGATAAGTTAGTCCTTCAGTTTTTTTTTTTGTTTTGTTTTTTTAATATAAATTGATGAGCTTAGGCATTATGCAATGCCTCCAACAGTTCATGACCTATGAGAGGAAGAGACAGAGAGACAGGGAAGGTTAAGCATACCTCTGAGCCTCATAGCACAAGACATCAGGACAGAAGTCAACAAAATCAAGGACAGATTTTTAAGTATTTCTTCTAAAAAATTAGAAAGTCGTTAGGATAACAGCTTTTGCACTAGATGGATTTTACTGAAGCATATGAATTGTGAAACTTGAATTTCTGTCTTTATGGACTGACTGAAGTCATCTGAGAATTATCAGGAGAGGGAAATGAGATATCATGGATGTTTTGACAACAAGGTCAAGTATGCGGTATGTGCTATGTGTGAATATATCTGTTTTAGTGTGTGTTTGTGTGTTGGAGAGTGACTATAGGATGCCCGTGTTAACACAATGCTGTTGACACTGGTAACTACCCCAGTAAAGTGCTGATCTGCCCTTGTATTAGTAATGTGCCATACAGACACATGCACATTTGCTGATTAATAAGGTTTTTCATCATTATGGTTAATTTGCCTCCGAAATGGAAATCTCCACAATTTGCAATATGAGTGCCAGGGTTCTTTATGAATCTTTGGGTAAATATGACACATGACATGCCTGCCATAGGAATTACTGACTAATTCACTGCAAAAAAACTAACCACAAAAGCTTTTGCTTTGACATACATTTCCTGAACAGCAGTTATGGAACTAATGTCTGCCTCAGGTATTATCAACCAAATGTAATTGACTTCAAAAGTTAATTAAACAAACATCTCTATAACAGAGGTATGAAAGACTGGCATTGGCATTACTGACTGGTAAATCACTTTAAAAGATTTTTTCCAGCAACATGTATTTACATTGATGCAGCTAATTCTAGACAAATGCAGAAATAACTGGGAGAACAGTCAGACAAAGGACCACAAATCAGGGACAAATTTTAATTAATCGTTTAATTTATTTAAGTAGCCTGCATTGTCTGACAATAATGATGGACTGTAATCCCCTGTGATTTACCAGATTACAGAATTACAGAAACACAAAATTAAACTAATACAGTGTTTTGCAGGGGGCAAGCTCCCCCTGCACCCCTTACATCTCCACATCTCTAAATGTTCTAACCTCAGGAGACTGCAATAAGGAAAACTTTGCTCCACTGGAGGAAAAAGGATGACTTCTTTGTTTATTTATTTTATTGACATTTGTTTACTGGGAAGTTCCTACTGGGTCCGAAGTACACATGTTAAGTGGAGGCCTGGGGAGAAAAGCTCCAGATGCATACAATTTACATGCAAAGTAATTAGAGATACAATAAGGAAATCAGTCTAAATTCCATATTACAGTCAAGACTTTTGGAAGAGTTTTGAAAGTATAACAAAGTACAATTCAAAACATGCTTAGCTATATAAATCAAGACATACATAGATAGTAGTTCAAGGTATGATGATCACGTTGTCCATGAAGGAATCTTTATAGTAAATTTTGCTTATAAGAAGTTATATATGGAGAGGGTGATTAATCTCAAAAAGAAAAGTAGAAATGTTAATTATTAACTGCAATAGAAATAAAGAGAGGTGAGTATGCAGTGTATTTTAGTAATCAGTTAATATAATGTATATAGGAAAGGAAGGAGGTTAGATTTTGGGGATTAGTTCAGAGACTGAAACTAGGGTTACTGAGAGTACTAGGAAGTGAAGAAGGTAGCTTTCGGAGATTAGATTCAGAGAGGAAAAAAAGGTCAAGAGGGAATGATGAAAAAGAGAGGTGGATGTAATGGAGGGGTGGATGAAGAGGGAAGGGGATAAGAAGTGAAATTTAGAGTTATGTTGTTCCACTGTTTACAAAAAAAAAAAAAAAAGGTGATAACGGGCAAGGAAACAGACCAATCAGATTATTAGTTACCTCTCCATGAAATGTATTCCATGCATGGAGAAAACCTGAGCAGCTCTCCAGGACCTCACGTTCATTCACAGATCCCTTCACCCTTATAACTTTCAAAATCCCAGTAGCTGGCATTTTTATTTCTCTCAACACTAGCTTTTATCTGCAGTGGAAGAAGATTCTGAAGTCAGCCTTCACATATCTTTAACAGAATAAGATGAAAATATATAGACTGTAACAGTGAATTTGTGCAGATTGACTCTATAATGTGATTTATAGAAGGAGTTTAAAGGAGAAGAGTGATTTTTTTGAGATTCGCTCTTTTCCTGTGTTTTCAGTTTTCTTCTTTCCTATAAGTGCCGACATTTCAGTAGGGAGCCAATTATCATACATAAACCTATAACATAAAGTTCAAATTGCAAAAATAATGCAAGTCTGGCAGTTAGCACAGGAAATCAAGTTTCTTAGCTGTTTATTTGTTTGTGTCTTTCGGCTTTTCCCAGTTAGGGGTCGCCACAGCGGAACTCCAGTCTGCTAATGATTGGCAGTGGATTTTTACTTACCGGGTTACCAGCCCTGATGCACAACCTTCAATGAAGGCATGCCCCATTCACATATGCCTCCACACAGAAGACGCTCTAGCTGAGAATCGAATGGGACAACATCTTGCTATGAGGCGACAACGCTACAGCAGCACCACCTGTTACTGGTCTTAATTCCTTCTACATCCTTTTGCCTACAGTGTGACTGAGCAATTCATTTAACCAGACAGTGCTCCCAGATCACCCCTGTAAAGGGACAAGTCCATTGACTTGGTTAACAAATAGATAAAAAAGTGCCCATTTTGTAAGTGCAGAAAGGCGCACAAAGGGTGTGCATGGTACAGTTAAAACTGGAAACCCAAGATTTATAAGTCATTTGCCCTTCAGGTTTGTGCCTCACAATCCCCATATGTTGTTGTTGTGTCTTTCGGCTTATTCCGGTTAGGGGTCGCCACAGCGGAACTCCAGTCCGCTAATGTTTGGTAGTGGATTTTTACGTGCTGATTTACCAGCCCTGATGCACAACCTTCAATGAAGGCATGCCCATTCACGCATGCCTCCACACAGAAGATGCTCTAGCTGAGAATCGAACGCGACAACATCTTGCTGTGAGGCAAAAACGCTACTGCAGCACCACTACCGCGGGTCTCACAATCCCCATATATGTATAACTATATATAAAGTATTAATATTGAGTCCTATCATAATTTGTAAAATGTTAATATTAAGATGTTGAATATGCAATTTACACATAGAAGGAATTACTACTGAAATGTGGGAGCCATTTGCTCGAACCATAGTAATTTACTGTTGATTGCTAATAAACATTTGGCTTGTGATAGGAAAAAGTTGCAGTGGTTTTGCAGACAAACACTCACGTGCGTGTGTGTGTGTATATACATATATATATATATATATATATATATATATATATATATATGTGTATATGTGTGTGTGTGTGTATATATATATATATATATATATATATATATATATATATATATATACACACACACACACACACACACACACACACACACACACACACACACATATAGATATAGTTACTCTGAGAGTGCTAGAAATAGGAAAATGCATCTGAGATTGCTAGAACTTGACTAGACAGACTAGCCTTCAGCTGAAATTCGTTAGTCAATTAATAGTTTGAATGTGACCAGCTAAAGACACCTATGGAATTATTAACAGCAAAATGGACTAGAATTAAAGCAAATCAATATATGGTTTGTGTGAACCCTTACATTGAATGCTTCCTTCCCACCCAAACATTAAATATACTAATTTCCTGGTCCTACCACCTCAGGAATATACTTGGTTTTCCTGCAAAACCTAACATTCCCTTTACCATGAAGTAATGCAGTCCAGGAGTGACCTTAGGTCAACTGGTGCCCTAGGCAAAAGGGCTCCATGGTGCCCCCCCACCACACCACCCGCTGCCCCCATCCTGGGCTACCTACAACAAATAAATAGTGAAGAAGTGCCCCTAGTAGACCGGCGCCCGCCTAGTTGGCCTATGCCTAAGCCCAGCTATGATGCAGTCTATGAGTTAAAATATTTAGTTTTCTGTTATTTCAAGGTTATGGTACTAAGTATACAATAAGGCATAAGGTAGAGTGTGTATGGTACAGATATTACTGCATGGCTAAGGAATTTTTAAGGCATGAATTCAGAATGTGAGTGCCTTATAGTTCCTGGGCATGTGATAATATCTGTGCCATGCACACCCTAATGGGAATAATGCATCAGATAGTAAAGAAACACTGCATTTGTTCTGAATGTTGTAAAGCTTGCATAGTGTAAACATTCTCCAGAGAAAAAGGTTAAATTTGCAAACTGAACTTCCTGTGTAAACTGCATTTTCCCTTTTTAAACTTTCCTGTATATGAATATGAATGTCAGATTGGAAAAACTGAATCAGTTAATAATTTATTTGTTACAAGTAAAACCATTTGCTGCAAAAGGATGTGAATACAGGCCAAAATAACAGTGTTTTTGTATATTGTGACTTTCTCATTATTGCCTTTTTTGAGTAATATTCTCACTAAAATTATTCTTCAGAGTATCAGATTACTATCTTAAAAAAGAGTCTTGAGTGTGGCTGGCTCTAGAGAGAACAGTTCTTCTGTATGCTGACTGTAGATACTGAGTTCTGCTACAAAAATGTAGAAAATGTTTAAAACCATAATAAAATCCACCACAATTCTTCAGAAGGCAAATGTAATCATTGAGAAACATTTGGTCAGTCTCCGGGAGTAGACCTGATCAGCATGTGATCAGTCTTCAGGAGTGAAGTGTGACAACAGACCAATATTTAGTCAGTCTTCATGCGAGTTGTGCTGCCATGCACTTTCTAACCCTCCACCCTGATAAACCATCCATCCACCCCATGGGAAGTCCATAAGTCCAGTACAATCCTGACAAAGCTTATTACAGAGGGTGATGTGGAGGCTTACCTAGATACTTTTGAACAGAATACAGACAGGGAGAATTTTCCATTGAAAGAATGGCTTGATTCTATTGCTGCCACCTAACTAGAGAGACACTGAAAACTTATATTGATCTGAAAGAGTCTGATTTACATGGCTACCAGAAACTGAAGAACAGATTTTAGAACTGGGACTTCACCTGAAGCCCAGTATCTTAAGTTTCATAGCTAGGCATTTTATATGGACAGACTTGCAAGATCACAAATGTGACTAGAACCTCTAATTAACAATATAAGTAGACTTTTGGAAATTGTGGGTGATATTCCAAAGTTACTTGAGAAAGTGGGAATTCTGACTGACCTTATATCTGCTTGAGAGCTAGTTGCTGCAAATGAGCATTTATTACTAAATGAACTTATAGATTCTAAGTCAAGCTCTCATGTACAAAAGGCTAACATTAAATTTTCATCTAAATATGATTTCATACCTGTAACTAACAAAAAATCCTTATTTGAAACATTTTTCTTTAAATTTTCTTTACAGCCAAAGTCCATAGAATTAATAACAGCAATACTGTGCCTGTAACAATGGTTATACTTGTCAATACTCTGCTAAACAAAATGTGCCTGAAAGGGTACCCGTAGAGTGTGATAAGGATGACCTGTTAACTTCTATAATTGTAAGATCTGTACTTTTATCATTGGGCTATCACCAAACTCATAAAATGTACTATTGTCATAGAAGAAAGAAAATTACTAGGATTATAGAATTTGGGAATTCTGGTTACCCTAGTTAAAACACAATTTGTTTGCATGCACAAAACAGCTAGTGCTCTGTTCTGTGTGTAAATGAAAACAGGATGGAGTACACTGCAACATAAGTAAAATGCTGGTTCTTTTAGGGAAAGGGCTGCATCCTGTAGCTCTGATGTCTAATTTGTCTCAATGTGTAATTATTGACCAAGATCTTCCCAGTTTAAATAACTATGGAAGTTATGGGGAAAAGGTTCAGCCAGATATTCTTCCAGAAGTGTCAAATTACAACAAAGAGAAAAATGCAGGACTACAAAACACAAAGGAGCTAAGACTTGGCTCTGACTGGAAGGATTAGATAAGTCTAACAATGAGTGTTCTTAAAAGATTCCTGTTAAAAAGTGAAGTCAGTTCAGAAACTGTCATGAAAAATTTTCAGTAAGAGTGATAAAATATGTTAGTGTAGAGGCTAACAGAGAAAGATCCCTAATTAAGAATACACTAGGAGAAACTGATACACAGAAAAGGTGGACAGATGGGTCTCATACTGAAGAAAAAGGACTACCTGAGTAGAGTTGTAAGTTATTCCCTGCTGTACCAAAGCAGTCAGCCAGCTATTCAGAAACAGAAACAAGCCTCTAGGAGCAAAGCAGGTAAGACCACTCCTGAGGAAGAGAAAAGGAAGCAGTCAGTAGCCCCCATGGGAGAACATTATTTTCACGAGTTACCATTTATAGGTAGTAAATGGATAAAGAGGACAGTTGGGCACATGTATTTGTAAGAGTCCACACCCTCTATTTTATGTCAGAATACTGAGAAAATGACTGACCTCCAGAGAAGCCATAGCAATTTCAAGAAAAGCTCAGTGGAAGATGCTACAGTAAGTAGAACTAGGGAGAATACAGGAAAAACTAGATGGGGAGACTAAAAAAAATAGAATAGTTTCACTGCATAACATTACTTTGAGCTAAGAAATTACTTGCTTCACAGGATAACCAAAAAGAGAGGGGAATGGATACAGAGCTAATGTTTGGTTCCAATACCTTTTAGAGCACTTGTAATGAAATTAGGGAAAAGTGAAAATTTGGGTGGTCATTTAAAAATGGACAAGACAGAAAGCTAGTGTTTTGTCTAGATACTATTGCCCTGATATTATGAAGGGCATGGAGCAGTTTTGTTTTTGTATCTTGTCCAGAGTGTCAAAGAACAGCACCCAAATCAGAATTTAAGATTCCACTACAATCATTGCCCTTTTTACGTCCCTTTTCAATGCATAGCAATGGATATTTTGGATCCACTTGTAAAATCAAATAATGTTTATATGTATATATATATATATATATATATATATATATATATATATATATATATCCTGGTAATTACTGATTATGCAACAACATTTCCTGAGGCAGTGCCACTGTGACAAGTCTGTGTAAAGTCTCTTGTGAAATAATTAAGAATGCTATTTTGCAGGGTAGGAATTTCCCAAGGAATTATTACTGAACAATGCAATTCATTCATTTTCAGAGTAATGCATGCTCTGCAGTGAAAGGATATCTGTATACCTCCTTCAAAAAGGCTAGATGAGTGCTTTAACAAAACCTGAAAGTCTGTGTTATAAAAGGATATATATTTAGATGGGAAAACTGGGATCAGTTGCTGTCATATCTTCTCTTTGCTGTAAGAGAATAATTCAAATATTCAGCTTGATTTACACCATTTGAATTGCTGTATGGCAGACATCACTGAGGCTTACTATATGTAGAGAAAGTCATACAGACTGAAGAAAACACAGCGCTTTAAAAGCAGAACCAGTTAAAAACTGGAATGCCTGTAGTAACAAAACTCATGGAAAAGGCACATCAGGCATAACAGAGAATATATACATACAATAAATGCTTATCTGAGAGAATCCTTTAACACTGAAATACCCTGCTAGGTAAGAAGAAGAAGGCCAAGAAGTCTCAGCCAGATTCCTTAGTTGTTCAGCCTCCACCAGACATCCCTTTAGAAGCAGGCAAGCTACAGTGGATATAAAAAGTTTACACATCCCTGTTAAAATGCTAGGTTTTTGTGATATAAAAAAATGAGACCACAATAAATAATTTCAAAACTTTTCCCACCTTTAATGTGACCTATAATCTGTACAATTCAATTGAAAAACAAACAAATCTGTTAGGGGAAAAAATATAAACAAAAATAAAAAAACGTACAATAAGCTGGTTGCATAAGTGTTCACACCCTTAAAATAATACTGTCCTTGCAAAAGCACCCCAAATCTGTCAGATTGCGAGGGAGTCTCTTGTGCACAGCCCTCTTCAGGTCACCCCACAGATGTTTTATTGGATTTAGGTCTGGGCTATGGCTGGGCCATTCCAAAACTTTAATTCTCTTCTGGTGAAGCCATTCTTTTGTTGATTTGGATGCATGTTTGGGGTCATTGTCATGTTGAAAGGTGAAATTCCTCTTCATCTTCAGCTTTCTAGCAGACACCTGAAGATTTTGGGCCAAAAGTGACTGGTATTTGGAACTGTTCATAATTCTCTCCACCTTGACTAAAGCCCCAGTTCCAGCTGAAGAAAAGCATCCCCAAAGCATGATACTGCCACCACCATGCTTCACCGTGGGGAATGGTGCTCTTGGTGATGCAGAGTGTTGTTTTTGCCAAAAAGTTTGCTTTTGGGAGACGATGTATAGTTTTGCAAATTTTAGCTGGGCTTGGATGTTTTTCTGTGTAAGAAAAGCCTTCCATCTTGCAACCCTACCCCACAGAATATGGGAGATTGTTGTCACATGTAGTACACAACCAGTACTTGCCAGAAATTTCTGCACCTCCTTCAGTGTTCCTGTAGGTCTCTTGGCAGCCTCCCTGACCAGTTTTCATCTTGTCTTTTCATGAATTTTGGAGGGATGTCCAGTTCTTTGCAACGTCACTGTTGCCTCATATTTTCTCCACTTTTTGATAGCTGTCTTCACTGTGTCTCATGGTATATCCAATGCTGTGGACATTTTTTTTGTACCCTTCTCCTGACTGATACCTTTCAACAATAAGATCCCTTTGATGCTTTGTAAGCTCTCTGCAAACCATGGCTTTTGCTGTAACAGGGTAACTGAGTAAATGTCAGGAAAATCCTACTATGACAGCTGAGCTTCATTTGGTGTAAAACAAAGTCTCTTTAATTGATGGCAGCTGTGTAACCAAGAAGACTGAATGTTGTAATTAAATCAAAAGGTGCTTCAGCAAAGTGTTAGTTTAAGGGTGTGCACACTTATGCATCCAGCTTATTGTACTTTTTTTATATTTTTTCCCCTAACAGATTTGTTTTTTTTAACTGAATTGTACAGGTTATAGGACAAATTAAAGGTGGGAAAAGTTTTAAAACGATTTATTGTGGTCTCATTTTTTTTTATATCACAAAAACCTGGCATTTTAACAGTGGTGTATAAACTTTTTATATCCATTTAAGTATGCCATTTGGTGTTTATGTCAGATTCCTCTGCCACAACCTCGCTGGAGGCTGGCAAGGATCTGTCTTTTTACACCTCCTCTAAGGCTTTGCAGGCATCTGCTCTGGACATCAAGGGGGAACTGAGGTTGATTATCTTGGAGGGTCCTAGAGGGATTCTGCAGATATTCGTCAGACAGGAAGTTCCAGGTTCTCTTCTAGAATCTTGCAAAGGGTTGGAATCTCCAGTATTTGTTAGAGCTGATGTCCCTTTTAAGAAAAGACAAAAACTGAAGCATGTTTCAGTCTGTCTATATATCCTCAAAGGGAATGGCAGGAGCTTCTCAGGGCTTGTTCTCTGCCTTAATGGCCCTAAGGCCTCCTCAAGGGGTTTCAGTACCTGCTCTTCCTTGGACCTCTACCTCTTCTAAATGGTTTAGGGAACCAGATTTCTTGGATGAGGATTTCCTGTCTGGTAAGTGGTCTTGTTCTATTCTTCACAGATGCCTTCATCTTTGGCTTATGGATCTGATGGAGAAGAGTCTGTTAACCCTGAGTCATCTTTCGAGGAATTGTCCTTTGGGGGCACAATTGCTAGAATGATGGAACACTAAGTGGGATTCTTCTCAAGTTTCAGATAGTCAGAGAAGATATTATGAATTGCTTCAGGTGGATACTTAACATTGCCAGTTCCTCCTGTGTTGGCTGCCTTGTTAGACACTTTCATTGTGGTCTCCTAATTCTCAGCCTCCTGCTCCTAATAAACCTGATAGGTTCTCTATAGGGTTTCTGAGGATTGTCTATTTTTATATAAATGTCCTTCTGTTGATCCCGCTGTGGTGTCATTTTCTTCTCTTCCAAACTTTTGCCTTCTGATAAGGATAGCATGGCAATGGAGAGGATTGGCAAGAAAGCTTCCACTGCTTCCACTTTGGCCTTTAGGGCCATTAATTACCAGACCCACATGTGCAGGTATGCTTTGGCCTTGATTGCCCAGGCTTGTCAGGTTATCTCTGCCCTCCATAATTCTGATGGCAAATCATCTGCTTTCCATTTTCAGTTTCCTACTTTGCCCTCTGGCCTCTCTTCCACCTCAAAAGGTATTGTCATTGACAGCCTACTTTCAGTCTCTTCTTCCCCTTACTGCCATGCCAGCCAAGGAGTTTCTTCGGGTCCTGGGATTCATAACCTGTTCTATTCTGATGCCTCCTCTTGCCAGACTGCATATGTGGAAGCTTCAGTGGTACCTCAAGTTGGTTTGGCTGCAGCATCATCACCCTCTGACTTTCAGTGTACCTCTTCTTCCCTGTCTCAAGAAAGAATTTGAGTAGTGGATTTGACAGTTCACTCTTAACCAATGCCGGCAGAAAAAAGCTTCCAGTCCCTTCTCAAGAGCTGTTCGCATGAGGGATATCTATTGGTCACCTGAAAGCTCAGGATCTTTGGCCTCCCCATCAAAAGTTAGACCATATCAACATAAAAGAGATGAGAGCTCTGATTTTGGCCCTTCGGGCTTTTCACTCCATGTTCTCTCCGGGCCCCTTGAAGGTGTACTCAGGCAACACTATAGTGATGTAGTATGTCAACAAGCAGGGGGACACAATCTTACCTCCTCTGTCGGATGGCGCTTCAGGCTTGGTGAGTGGGTCTCAGTTATCAATTAACACTTCAGGCAGTATACATTTCTTCAGAGCACAATCTTGTGGCAGACTCTCTGAGTAGGTTCAAAACACAGACAAATGAATGGATGTTTCACAGAGACATTTTTATGGACATTGTCCATCGGTGGGGATTGCCTCCCCTCTGAATAGGCAGCTTCCTCTCTTTTCTTCCAGAGTCCCATGCCATCTGGCCTGGAAGAAGGATGCCGTATCCCTTCCATGGAAGGGGTGGTTTCTTTATACTTTCCCTCCTTTTCTGCTACTTCAAAGAGTCCTGAGAAGATTCAGCTAGACTCCCCAAAACTCTTGCTAGAGACTCCATTTTGGCCGAGACAGCACTGATTACCCCTCTTAATGCATCTGGCCAAGGGCAATTATCACAATTTCCCTCACCAGTTGGATCTCCTCACACAGGACAAGGGGTCTCTCATCTATCCCCACTTGTCCACTCTGCAACTGACATTGTGGATGACAGGGTTTTGATCTCTTTCAGGCACCTCTTTTCTGAGGACGTGCTCAGGATTTTACAGGAGGCAAGGAAACCCTCAACCAGAAACTCTTATATGACCAAATGGAAAAGATTTTCAGTCTGGTGCTATGTTCATAACCAGGAACCCTTTTTAGTGGGGGCCCATCTGGTCCTCTCTTGTGTGAGTTACTCCAGTCTGGTTTGGCCTATTCTTTTCTAAAGGCCCATTTGTCTGCCATTTCTGCTGGTCTGCCCGACTCCTCCTTTGACTTCTAGTTTTGAGGTCAAAAAATTTCTTAAAGGCATCCTGCATATTAGGTCTCCAAAAAAGCTATTCCTCCTCCTTAGGACCAGAATTTTGTTTTGGAAAAATTGACTCAGGCTCCTTTTCAGTCTGCTGATTCTGCTTGTTTGTAACATTGCACCTGAATAGTGTTTTGTTGCTGGCTCTTACTTCTGCTTGGAGGATTTTTTAGCTTCAGGTCCTTATGTCCATTCCTCCTTTTTTGTTTTTTGACAGGGACAAGGTGTCCCTTCATACTTTTATGGCCAAGGTGGTAAATGAGTTGCACTTAAAGCAGTCGGTACAACTTGCTTCCTTTTTCTCTTCTCCTCGGTCTGCTACTGAGAGGGTCCTGCATAGCTTGGGATTGCGCAGACAGCTCATGTACTATTTGAATAAAACTAGGACTATTTGTAAGTCTGATCCGCTTTTTGTTTCCTTTTATCCCAGGTCTTTGGGTTTTTCTGTTTCTAAGCAACCATCTCTTTCCAGATATCTAAGGCCATTTATTTTTGTTATTCTTTTCATGGCGAGTCTCTGTCTGCTTCTGTTAGAGCTCATTCCACTAGGGCTGTTGCCTCTTCTGGTGCCTTTTTCAAGAGAATGGGCACCAATTCCATCACTGAAGCTGCTACTTGGTCTTCATACCTTTATTAAGCTCTATAAGTTAGTTATGGTTTCTAGGGCCACAGCAGGTTTTGCTGAAACCATTTCATGTGATTTTGTTGAGGGTTCTTCTCAGCAATCCCCCTCCCATTCTGTTTCTTGAGCTTTTTGGAATACTGCAACAGTGATATAGGAGGATAGATTCTCTTCAGATGATCAAGTGTCCGAAATTTCGAAACTCATATAATTGAGACCATATGTTTGAGTTTTCAGAAACTTGAACATCTGAAGGGGGGGGGGATTAAATAAAGTGTGTGAATGTCTTAGGTGAGGGATTCTGCAGGGGGGCAAGCCCTCTGCACCCATGCTACTTAAATATACGAAGTCCGAAATTGTGCTACAGCGGGGTCAGGGAAATCTCTTGTTCTGCAGTGTTTGCAGAAGCGCAGAATGGGAGATTTCACTTTTCCCCACTGTAGCGCAATCTCTGAGTTAGTATATTTAAGTAGGGGGGTGTAAGGGTGCAGGGGGGCTTGCCCCCCTGCAAAAACATCTTTAGATGTGTTTTTTTATTTTCACTTCTGATATTGAGTTTCTGAAAACCCGAACATATGGTCTCGATCATATGAGTTTCGAGATTTCGGAAACTCGATCATCTTAAGTGAATCCAGGAGGACATAGTACAGTTGTCTAAAATCTTACCATAACAGTAGGTGTTCTCCTCTTCACTATTGCAGCATTTTCTTCATATCTCCAACCCCGTATTGTTTATCCTGCACTTTTTCCTTCTGGATGTGCATGGACTCCTTTTCCATATGCCGATTGTTCTCTTGTGGGGCAATTCAGTTTTGGGTAGTTGCGTGCATACATCCCTTTTATGCCCTTTATTCTGTGTGGGGAGCATAAATGTAATGTACGGTGCATAGATCTTTTTCAAGCATGTCTAGGTTGACTGAGTGATGGGCTACCTGGGCTGGGACACCCCTTCTTAAAGGAATGCTACAATAGTGAAGAGAAGGACATCTACTGTTACTGTAAGATTTTTACACAGCTAGTAAGTACTTTTCTGCAGCGCATATATTTGCAAGTGAAATTATGGTCCTCACAGCATGTCCTGAAGTCAAAATAGAGGGGCAACTATCTGGGTCTCAAAAACAGTAAGTGAAAGAATTTGTGTACAGGAGCAAATACATAGTCTCATAATTGCCTTGTAAAACTGGGTTAATTCAGCATAACATAAAAACAGTTACTGGAGGAAAAAAGTGCACTTATTTATATTTTGTTTTATTTTATTTATATTTGTTAACTGGGGTAGAGCACTGATCACAGTGAGATACTTTTAGGTTCAACCTGGGTTTACACATCAACAAAGAGGCGATAATTGGGCAATAAATAACTACTGAAACCATGAAATTATGATGAAAATAAACATCAATAAGAAAAGCAAAAAACAACAAAAAATATATATATATTATTATTTACATGATCTGAAGTTGTCCATTTAAGGATTCTTATGCAATTGAGATTCCTGTAAATGGAAAAGTAAAGTGTGTACTATGAGGAACTATTTATGAAATTTGCAAGTTAGTCATACAGGACCATTATTTCAAACAGTTTTGTGACATTGCTTAATTACAAATTGCTTTCTGGATATAAGCTGTACAAATTCATAATAATTCAGGCAGTGCTCCACAGATGGCACTTTAAAGAACTGAGCTGAAAATGGTAATTTTTGATACCATTACAAGCATTTGTTGAAATGAATGTTTAAAAAAAAAGTACATTGTGAAGTTTCAGTAACTTACTGCATGGAGTGTTGTTAGGGTGGTAATTTTAGGGCACTTTCTGTGTAACTACTGGGCAATTACTTTTTTTTCTTACTGAGTTAGTCAATAAACATTCCAAGTTTGCCTTTGTGACCCTTTATTGAACAAAAAAAAAAATGATACGACTGTTATAACTATACCAAAATATACCAAAAATAACTGATTAAGCATTCAAAGCCATAACATGATGTAACCAAGGCAGCAGGTTTGCATCCACAAGCCCATTCTGTCCTGGCAATACAAATTAGGCTTAACCTTTATCTATGTAGACTTGCTTTTGAACATGCCTCTTTGGTCCTACCAACCTGTGACTTAAACCCCAAGAGGCTGCTTAACTAAGCAGGGGAGAAACCAAAAGAAGGGATGGGGGTTGAGCCTCAGGGAACCCACCCACCCTTATTACAACAGACAAATGCAGGGAATGAATGGTGTCCCACACAAAACCCTAAGGTAACAGAGGGTGGGATGGTCTGTCAGAGAATCACCGAAGTGTCCTTGCCCCCAAGTACAAGGGAATTTAAACCCCTTTGTCTATGTGTCGCTAGCAGACAATGAGCTTGTGTGCCAGCTTTCTTTGTCCTATTGAATGAGGCAACAAACACACCAAATGTGCCTTTGCAACCCTATATTGAACAAACAAATAATATGACTTTTATTAGATAATAACCATACCAAAACATACCAAGATAACAGATGGAGCATTCAAAACCAAAACATGATGTCACCAAGGCAGCCAGTTGGTGTCCAAGAGTACACTGTTGCCTGGCAACTTATTGTCCTGGTGCATACCCAAGCCCCTTGGATAAACCTTTCAATCCACAAACAGGGCTTAACCTTTATACCTGTAGACTCAGTTTTGAACCATGCTTCTTTAGTCTTTCCAACCTGTGACTAAACCCCAAGAAGCTACTAAACTAAGCAGGAGAGTAATCAAAAAAGAGGGGTGGGGTTGAACTGCAATGTACCCACTCACCAGCATGTGAAGCCTGATGCCCCCCCATGGTTTCTCACTAGTGGCATTTCAGTTTTATTCCCTTATGTTAATATTCTTCATGGCAGGACTTACACCATCTTTCCTGTTACTAAACAAACCAAAACCATAGGTTCATAGGTTGGTACTAGGCTATCGGCCCTAGGGCCTATACAGGCCTAGCCATAACAATTCTCTGGCTATTTCTTCCCACACTATTTACTTCCCTGGTCCCCTGTCTAGCAGGGTGACTGACATGATTCCTGGGTTGAATTTCCTTTCTCCCATCCAGTCGTCAAGGTTCCTTTTGAAGAGGGTCAAAGAGGTGCTCTGCTTGACATGTATTGGCAGTCTATTCCAGAGTCTGGGGAGTCTCTGGGTCAGGAACCTATCCCTCCAGCATGTCTTGTTTATTGTGATGACAAGGTTTAGATCTCTGGAGCATGTGGCTCTGAGGGATTGGGATTTCTTTAAGTGTAGCATGTCCAACAGCTCTGGGTTTGACATTTAAGTGGCAACTGTCCTTAGCATAAAGTCCCCATCTGGTCTTACTAGACTGAGGTGTTCATTGACATAAATGCAAGTTGCATTTGATGTCCAGATCACCTGCTATTGATAAACCATCTGGATATTTCAATGGTTGAATTCTTCCGAGCACCTCTTTAATGAATTCTTGGAATAATGGTGGAATAGCAGACAATGAGGTTAGGATGAAGTGTAACTAAGGCATCGAGGTCAGCTGGTATTCTAGCCAAGAACAGTTTCTTCATGACCATGATCAGGTCATTGCCTCACAGATGAATGATCAGTGTGGAAGATTTAGGCTAATGGTCCAATAAATAATAACAAACCTCCCAAAGTTGAAATCATGATAACCGTGGAAAGCCAGTCCAAAAAAAAACACCCAAACTTTCTGATTCAGTAAACACATTAAACTGTTTGTATCAGTTGTTGCCCTTGCAGCCTCTCTGTATATAAAGGAATGACCCAGAATCTACAGTACCTTTCTCACTGCAAAATAAAATGCTGCAGTTAAATTCTGATGCAAGACGGATAAGCATCAGACCTTTATCTCCCTGTTCTCTTTAATACATTTCATGACTGCTCTTCGACTGTGAGGTCTGACTTCCTCCCTATGTGAAAAGAATGTGAAAAATACCACTGGCAGAAAATGCCTTGGTGTAGTGAGACTTTATGTAAGGCAATGTTGGGTGTAAAGTGGGTAATTAAACATTCTGATGTTAGACAAAAAATGTGGACCTGAAGGGGTTCAAATCAAGGGGATATTAATAGAAATAGTTTGTGCTTCCATTTATGCAAATATAAAGAGAAAAGAACGCTTATTACCTCCGTGTCTTGGGATGCTAAATTTCCTTGAAAGTAGCAGCAACAAAAAGTTAAAAACACTGCAACGGAATGAAATACAGTGTGTAAAACTAATTTATTGTGACAGAACCAATGTTTAAAAAGGGTTGGGAGGGTGGCTTAATGCTTAAGGTGTTTGCCTTACAAACACAAAGTCCAGGGTTTGAGTCTCACAAGGGATAATTGGCTAGGCTTAAAATGGCTCGCAAGGGCAGTTAGCTTAGTATGAACCTATGAAACAACGGTTAAGTGCTTTCACTTGCTCCACGCAAGCTTCATCAGAACACTAAAAAAACAAACCTATTGACATTTAAATAAATTCTTTGGCGCCAAAAGCGCTATTTGAAATGATACATTTAAAGACATATAACATATACATATACATCTGTCAGCCCTATTAAAATTGTAAGCTAAGCAAGTCCCTGTAACCCTAAATAACTTCTTAATGTGTCAGAGAAACACAGAACTTAATATTTTCCCATGTAATAATAAATATAATAATAAAGTATATCTCATGTAACAAATCACTACCAAATATGTAAATACAAAATATATAAATCTACTTAAAATTAATAACTCATAAAATAGCCTCAATTAGTATACAAAAAAATCACAGTTAATACACAGAAAAACTAAATACTGTTGAAATGTTTATAAACAATCATTCCATAGCTAACAAAGGTTTGATGGGAATAACATCATTTAATCCAGGTATAGTAGAGGAATCAGTGTATATTTGCCACCAAAATTCTTTGTATGATAATATTCTTTTGTAGTCCCCCCCTAGAATCTATATGCACACTGTCCAATATTGCAAAATTGAAAAAATGCCTATCACCATGTTTCTTAATGTGCCTATACAGAGCATTTTTTCTTCTTTAGTTCTGATACTGTATAAATGTATGTAAATGTGCCTGTTAAATTTCCTTTCGGTCCTGCCAATGTAAAATCCTGGGCAGACCATACACTTTGCTAAATATATAATCATTTTGGTGTTACAATTTCCCTGTTGGAATCTAATTCTAGTTCTATTCACATTTTCTAGCACAATATTATATTCCTGAAAAATGGTGTAACATTGTTTGCAACATCCACATTTTGTTGTATGTGTATTATGGGGAATTTTATACAAATTCCCTCTCTCAAGGTAGTTTTTAATATTCTGTCCCATCTTATTAATGAACTGGGGCCCACTCCCCAAGATCGTAGTGATGTCCTGGTCAACTCGAATGATATTCCAATTGTTGATCAGAATTTTCTTTATTTTTGCCTATATGTGGACCATATTCCAAAACACATACTCTACCATATTTTATACTGTCAGCAGAAGTAGTATCACAATTATTACCACTATTAGCCATGTGATTATAATTGTAGCCCAACAAGGGCTTGTATCTACTTCCCCATTCTTGGATAACTGTTTTACTAGCTTTGGACAACATGTTGACGTCATATCCTCTATCCTTAAACAGAGATGTGATGAATGAGACTTCCTCTAACATTTCAGAATAATCAGATGTCATTCTTATGTTACGTATAGGTTACCCTTTATAGATGTTAACAAATTGATTACTTGGATGATTGCTAGTAAATTCAAGGTAACTATTGGAGAATGTATTTTCCTATATATTCTGGATTTAAACCCTATTTCTCCTGTAGAGACATACAAATATGGGATACCTTGACAGTTACTAGATGATGTAAATTTAAGATAGTCACTGCTCTGGTTTAAATAATCCAAAAATTGATCCAGTAACATGGCACTACTGTCCCATAATATATAAATATCATCCAGGTATCTGGAATAATATTTAATATATTTCATATATAAACTTTTGAACACCTTTGATTCCTTCCAATCTAGCATAACCAGGTTTGAGTAAATGGGAGCACAAGCTGCTCCCATTGCTACACCTCTGGTTTGTCTAAAAAATTCTCCCTCATAATAAATGTAATTGTGTTCTAATATGAGTGACATCATATCCAATAATAGACAAGCTTTATCCCATTCTATGTCTGCATATTTATAAATACTATTGGCAACCGCTTCTAATCCCTCTACTTTTGGAATACAAGAGAATAAGTCTATGACGTCTATGGTAAGAAATATTAATTTATCCTTCCAAAGATTAATGAGATAGTTTTTCAAAAATTCCCAAGAATCTTTGACCATGTGTGGAATTTTTTCATAAATGTGTTTGAGATGAACATTTATTATTATCTTAAATTTACATCATCTAGTAACTGTCAAGGTATCCCATATTTAGACACCTATGTCTCTAGAGGAGAAATAGGGTTTAAATCCAGAATATATAGGAAAATACATTCTCCAATAGTTACCTTGAATTTACTAGCAATCATCCAAGTAATCAATTTGTTAACATCTATAAAGGGTAACCTATACGTAACATAAGAATGACATCTGATTATTCTGAAATGTTAGAGGAAGTCTCATTCATCACATCTCTGTTTAAGGATAGAAGATATGACGTCAACATGTTGTCCAAAGCTAGTAAAACAGTTATCCAAGAATGGGGAAGTAGATACAAGCCCTTGTTGGGCTACAATTATAATCACATGGCTAATAGTGGTAATAATTGTGATACTACTTCTGCTGACAGTATAAAATATGGTAGAGTATATGATTTGGAATATGGTCCGCATATAGGCAAAAATAAAGAAAATTCTGATCAACAATTGGAATATCATTCGAGTTGACCAGGACATCACTATGATCTTGGGGAGTGTGCCCCAGTTCATTAATAAGATGGGACAGAATATTAAAAACTACCTTGAGAGAGGGAATTGGTATAAAATTTCCCCATAATACACATACAACAAAATGTGGATGTTGCAAACAATGTTACACCATTTTTCAGGAATATAATATTGTGCTTGAAAATATGAATAGAACTAGAATTAGATTCCAACAGGGAAATTGTAACACCAAAACGATTATATATTTAGCAAAGTGTTTGGTCTGTCCAGGATTTTACATTGGCAAGACCGAAAGGAAATTTAACAGGCACATTTACGCACATTTATACAGTATCAGAACTAAAGATGAAAAAAAATGCTCTGTATAGACATATTAAGAAACATGGTGATAGGCATTTTTTCAATTTTGCAATATTGGACAGTGTCCATATAGATTCTAGGGGGGGGTGGACTACAAAAGAATATTATTATACAAAGAATTCTGGTGGCAAATACACACTGATTTCTCTACTATACCTTGACTAAATGATGTTATTCCCATCAAACCTTTGTTAGCTATGGAATGATTGTTTATAAACATTTCAACAGTATTAGTTTTTCTGTGTATTAACTGTGATGCTTTGTGATTTTTTTGTATACTAATTGAGGCTATTTTATGAGTTATTAATTTTAAGTAGATTTATATATTTTGTATTTATATATTTGGTAGTGATTTGTTACATGAGATATACTTTATTATTATATTTATTATTACATAGGAACATATTAAGTTCTGTGTTTCTCTGACACATTAAGAAGTTATTTAGGGTTACAGGGACTTGCTTAGCTTACAATTTTAATAGGGCTGACAGATGTATATGTTATATGTCTTTAAATGTATCATTTCAAATAGCGCTTTTGGTGCCAAAGAGTTTATTTAAATGTCAATAGGTTTGTTTTTTTAGTGTTCTGATGAAGCTTGTGTGGAGCAAGTGAAAGTGCTTAACCGTTATTTTTAACCGTTGGTTCTGTCACAATAAATTAGTTTTACATACTGTATTTCGTTCCGTTGCAGTGTTTTTAACTTTTTGTTGCTGCTACTTTCAAGGAAATTTAGCGTCCCAAGACACGGAGGTAATAAGCGTTCTTTTCTGGTTGTTGGTTCTACAGTTTTCAGAACATTTATGCAAATATAGTTCTAACCAGGTTTAAGAAATACAAGGAGATCGCAATGAGAGTAGTTTGTGCTCTCATTATTGCAAATATGATCCTAACCAGGTCTGAGAAATCCAAGCTTTGAAACTCTTTTTTTTGTAAAGAATTTTATGTTATTTAACTATCACACTGATTTGTACAGATGTTTGAGTTAAAAATATATTTGTAAAGTTACTTGTGTTAAAAATGATCAACAGTAGGTCCTGCTGGACAGAAAGAATGTATGCATGTTTATTAGGTTATATTGTTGTAACTGATAAATGTGTATGTTTTTCGGAGAACCCTGGAAGGGTGGAAAGTTTGAAATTGTGTTAAGGCTTTCAGATGCTGCCACAGTTCTTAGCAGAGCTCTGTGTTATGTATTGTACCAGAGTCAGGTGACCAGAGGTGATATCATCCTCTAACCAGCATCTTGTTTCTTTGGAACCCTCATCCCTGCACTTTGGAACCTGACAGGAAAAATTTCTGACAGGATATATATCACACACATCCACAAGGACAAAAACAGACATCATCTGGCTTTTGCTGTGGTAAGACAATCAGTACACATCAGTTTACCTTACTTTAGTAAGTAGTCAGGGAACAGTAATTCTTTAGTCAGGGGCATTTAGTGAGAATAGTTTAGTATTGTTTTCTGCATCTGTGAGAAACTATCCATCTGTATTATTTGTTATATCTTTGTGGTTGAAACTCTGTTGTTTATTATATTCAGTATATACCATGAAGTGCAGATGATCAAAACAGATGCATGTCAGGCATAAAACAGTAGCTTTATTAAAAGTATGAGCACTTTGCAGTATCAAACACACTGCTTCATCAGATAATAAAACATTGTGTTTAAATATTTCCACTATACTTAAACACCTAACCGATCAGAAAAATACCTGCAGTTAAAACATTCACACTCAAAGTACTAGTTCCACTAAAAGTGCTATACTATATTCTATACAAAGAGCAACTAACCTACAGCTAAAACATTCACATCGTCAAGGTGCTGATTCCACAAAAGCCAGTATTAACAAAAACTAAGATTAAAAATACATTAAGACATGCATAATAAAATCATATATAACAACATTTTTAGTCCCTAATAAAAACAGTATTGACAATCCATTTTTCAGTGTTCTATACACATGCTTATATAACCTACATTTAAAAACTATATTTATTAATAAAATAATATAATTATTTCCTGTAGCCTCTAGCTTTTAAAAAAGGCTGTATAGGGGACTTCATTGAGACAATGTCCTATATCAGCATGCATGTGAGTAATCCATCTTGTTTCTGACAATGTAGTCCTGTTCATAAAGTCACCTCCTCTAAGGGTTGCTACCAGTCTCTCTACTACTAAAAACATAAATTTATACAACATGCTTAGCTAGGGCACTAATATTGTTGATATTCTTTATGTTACTCAAATGTTCACTAATTCTATCCCTGAGTCTTCTATCAGTTTTTCCAATATAGAATGCTTGGCATTTTAAACAGTAAGCTAAATACACAACATGACTAGTGTTAAAATTGGCATATGCATTAAATTTAAACTGTTTCTCTGTATCAGGGTGTAAAAATAAACTAGTAGTATCAATATAGTCACATGATTTCCATTTGTTACAAGGAAACATACCAACTTTGCTGTTTCTATATTTGAAGGGAGCTTAGGCTAGCATAGCATTCTATGCAGGTGCTTTTTATTTTAGAACACAAAGTTTGGATGCTCACCCACAATTTCCTTGTGCTTAGGCTCAGATATCAATATATGCCAATTTTTCATATATATTTCAGTAACCTGTTTAAAATCATTGGAATAAAAGACTGATATCCTTAAACTATTGTTTTTCATGGCTTGAGCCAGGTTTTCACTATTGCCCATATTCGTGTGTGCAGAGTAATATTGTCTAGCATGTGTGGACCTAAGCCCTTTAACCTGGTCTAAAGTTGCCACTACTTGACCATCATTGTATCCTCTTTCTATAAATCTATGTTTTAAGTCATATGACTCTTTTAGAAATTAAGGTGAGAAATTCTCATACCTTGTCCTTTAACCACATTGCTAAAAGTATGCCTGGGGTGCATACTATGTCTGTGAAGAAGTGTATTACAATGGCATTCCTTCCTGTGCACCTAAGTAATAAGTTTACCATTACTAGACTTAATGACCTTAATATCAAGGACATTGATTTCACAAAAAGAGGATGTCACTGTAAACCTCAGGAAAGATAAACTAGAATTAATATACTCAAAAAACATATTAAAGACAACCTGGTTATTACTCCAGATAATAAACAAATCATCAACAAAGCACCTGTAAAAAATAAAATGTTGATTCTATTCAGATTGTAATATTACTTTTTGTTCCTAGTTAGCTATGATCCTATTTGGATAGCTGTTAGCACTAGATGTGCCCATAGCCACTCCATCTAATTGGTGGTACATAATATTCTCAAAGACAAAAACATCATTCAAGAACCAATTCCATCAACAAACAAAGTTTGATTAGTAGGCACTATGGGTCAAATATTCATGCAACACAAGAATTCCAGCTTGATTATTTTTTTTTTATTTATTTTACATTTGTTAACTGGAGGTGTCTGACTGAGCCGAAAAGGCCCTTTTTCAGCAGAGGCCCAGGGAGGAAAGCTCCACAACGAAAAATTACAGACACATTTAGTTATTTAGGCATGATCAGTATACACACAAATTACAAGAAACATGTTTTTACAGTGGTATGCGGCACATAAACAGTTACAGTGGGGAGAACAAACAAAAATATTAATTTTAAAAATAAAGGTAATTAATAGATTTGTGGTGTACAGCTGAAATTTGGAACATAGGTAGAATACATACATAGTACACAGGTACAGTACATACATTGTAGATTAGCCAGTGTTTGTGAGTAAGATTGAAAACTATTATCAAGTACTCTAGATTTAGTATGTATATGTTATCTGCTTTCACTAGCCTGGGGAGCAATCATGGCACTGCCAACTTTGCTTGAGATGTTGCCTGATGACGTCTTTAAAGGAGGCTTTGGATGATGTGTTTTGAATGCTAGTAGGGACAGAGTTCCATTTTTTAGCCACTGAACTACTATATAGTGCATCTCCAAAGCTATTGTAGCTGTTGGTGACTTCTAGTAGTAGTTTGCTTGATGATCTAAGAGGCCTTTTGGCTGAGTGATGTTGTACTAGGTTTTGAGGGCAGGACACTTACTGGAGAGGTAATAGATAGAATAACAGAGGCAGAGCTGATTGTAGGTTAGGAGGTTGGGCAGTTCAAGCCAGTGGAGCTGTCTCAAAGCAGTACAGTGATGAGTTCTATATGATCAATTTGCAGCAAAGTGGGCAATTTTGTTATAGCAGGCTTCCAGTTTGCTTAGTTCAGTTTTGTTGAGATTAGTCAGAATGGGAGATGCATAGAGTAGGGTGGATAGAAGTTGGGAGTGAGCAATGGCTGATCTTGTGTTGTTGGTAAGAAATGGTTTGATACGGTAAAGTGACCCCAGTTTGGCATGTAGTTTTGTAATAGTTAAGTTGAGATGACTATCAAATTTTAGGTGGGAGTCTATGGTTATTCCCAATAGTTCAGCCTGTGCCACTGGAGCAATTTGTGTAGCATTTGTGGAGTAGATAGTGAATTGACTGTTAGTGTTTTTGTTAGAACTGGTTATAATCATTACCTGAGTTTTCTTTGGACTGAGGATAAGTTGGGCTTTGGTAAGGTAGTTTTCAATGTCAGAGAATGCTAGTTGAGTTGTTTGCAGGAGGGTGGGAATGTTTTGTGCAGCACAGATTAAGGTAGTGTCATCTGCATACTGCATTATAGATACATGATGTGTGCAGGTATGGAGGTCATTTGTGAAGACTGTGAATAGTAGTGGTCCTAAGATAGAACCCTGTGGGACTCCTATAGTTATGGGCAGCTGAGGAGAGAGAGAATTTTCCCATTTCACAGCTTGGTACCTGCCAGTTAAGTAGCTTTGGAACTAGGTAAGAGTGGAATTTGACAGATCTGATATTGGTTTAGTTTGCTTAGCAGGATTTGGTGTGAGACTGTGTCAAATGCTTTGGACATATCCAAAAAAAGAGTTGACACTTGTAGGCCTTCATTTTTGAGACAGATTTTTGAGACGGTTTACTGTGTCTGTGAAGCAGAGGAGGGCTGTAGTGGTACTATGGGCAGGTCTGAAACCATGCTGAGTAGGTGACAGGATGTTGCTGTCTAGGAGATAGTTTAGCATCTGGGTATGGATGCATTTTTCTAGGATTTTGGCCAGGGGGGAGAGTAAAGCAATGGGTCTGTAGTTATTAAGTTCAGTAGAGGTCCCGCCTTTATGTATGGGTGTAACATTGAATATTTTCCAGAGTTTGGGCACATAGTTTTCAACAATTGATCTGTTTATGAGAGTGAAGACTGGGATAGCAATAGCATCTGCTGTGAGTTTCAAGAAATAGCTGGGGAGTAGATCGGCTGCTGTTGATGAGGTTTTTAGTTTGGAGAGCATGCTTTTGATTGAAGTGGTGGAAACAGTTTTGAAGGTAAAGCTTGTATTAGTGTTATTTGTGATGGGGGGGGGTAGTGAGGAAGGAACTATCCTGTGATACTAAGGATAGAATTGAGTTCACAAAGTGGGAGTTGAATTGTGTTTCGATGGGAACTTTAGTGTCAGAGGTGGTTGGTTTGGGGGGTAGCCTTTTGGGTGAATTTTAGTAGCTGGTTTACATTTTTCCAAAATTTTTGTGGGTTGTGTTGGTATTTAGTTTGTAATGTTGTGTAGTAGGATTTTTTGTCCAGCCTAATGTATTTTTTGCACGGTTGCGGAGAGAGCCCGAGCATTAGCGAGGGCGAACGGAGCGGGGCACAGCCAACCAAGACAAGAGAAAAAAGTAAGTATTACTTTACAAATCTGAACACTAAACAAATTCCTGAGGTCTAATGGCTTTAGGTATTTTATTAAAGAGTGACTGCACATCCAGTGTAGCAAGTATATAATTACTGCAATAATTTTCATTCAAATGTGCATATAGATCATCAAAAAATGTTTAGAGTCCTTTAGTACAAAAGCATTCAAGTCTAATAAAGGTCTAAGGTGTTTTTCGACAAAAATGGAAAGGATTTCAGTGACCCAATTTCTTCCAGCAACAATAGGTCTAAAAGGAGGGCATACAGGATCTTTGTGAATTTTAAGAAGGCCCTGTATCACTGGTAAAATATTCAAAAATGCTTTGAATCAACAGTGTTGCTTACAAGACATTCCCACAGTGTATTTTGTATATGTGTAATCATTGTTCAAACATTATCCCAAGTAACTTGCATGTAAGTAGTTGTATCATTTAACATAGCCTACATACTGCTACTATAAAATGCAAAATCCATGCCTACAACTGGTCCTCCTTTGTCTGCTGATTTAATACAAATAGTCATGTCATTTTATATCTCTGACAGAGCTTTTCTTTCATTTAAGCTCAGATTTCGAAAAACCTTTCCCTTCTGTCTACTATTCATTAATGAGTGCATATCATGCTCACATACTTTCTCATAAGCAAGGAAAATATAAGCTGTGCTTCTTAGAAATTCATTAACACAGTTGCCAAATTAATGTTAAACACAACATTCCTTATAAACATCCTTAAATCAATAATACTGTCTATTACCTCAGAAAGCTGTGAGGGAATAAAGGACAAAGCCTTTTTCCAAAAGTGAAAACTCATGCTGTGTAAGACTTCTTGAAGAAATGTTCCAAACTATGGATCCTTGCTGGCTTGCCACATTTTCTTTATTGTTCTGGTGTTTGGGGCTTCTAATTCCTGTTTCCTCTTGAACTGGTTAGTGTTGTAGAGGAAAACTTAAAAAAACTTTGGCCTGTAGATATACTTTCCTTATGATTAGCACTCCCTCTCACAGAAGTTGGTGTCAACTGCTGGGATGAACAAACATCATGTTCATCAGTGGTAAGGGGAGAATGTATCTGAGCTTTAGTGATAATCAAAGTTTTCCTACAAACCACTGCGTTAGGATCAACTTCTTTCTTTGATTTTGATATTCACAGTGGATGTATTACTAACTGAAAGTGATGGATTACTTTGAACAGTTGATCCATTAATGTTTTCATTTTGAGTTGTTACTCTCACAGCAGTACTTGATTTAACAGTCCGTGGCCATGAGAAAACATTACCATTGGAAAAACCATTCTTGTCATGAGCCAGTTTCTATAACTTGGTTTGTATTAATTTTCTCTCAAGAATGATGGCAGAATCTAAAATATCATTCAGTCTTTCATCCACCAATGCAACTGGAAAATTCTGAGTGAATGTTCCTCAGGTTTAAAATGTTCAATTAACAAACAAAGATAGTCATAACTGACTTGCATATTAAGTTTCTGCCACTGAGTGAGTAGTGCAGGGTAGTGTTCCCTGTACTGGATTTTTTGGTCGGTGAAAAATTTGTTTGTGTCCTGGCTACTGTGTTGCTTGCATTTATTATATTCAATATTCTCCTGTTTTCTGTTTTATTATTTATCATTAAATATTATAATACCTTTCATTGTGGCTGGTCCTTTACAGAATACTTTTAACATCTTGAAAGTACCTATGCTAGTTTTAGCGACACTGTGGTCGCCCCTGAAAGCCTTGCTGCTTTGGTCACAACTTCCCATTTGTAGCAGTATTAATTTTACAGAATATAATTGGGTACTCTTTGTAAGAGCCTTAGGGTGGCAGCATGATTACCTCAGTCTGGGCAAAAAGAGGCGCAGCTAGTAAATCTGTGACAGCTTTTTCCAGGGTGTGTGTGTGTGTGTGTGTGTGTGTGTGTGTGTGTGTGTGTGTGTGTGTGTGTGTGTGTGTGTCTGTGTGTGTGTGAAAACCAAACATCCAAGTGTGTGTGTGCCAGCTACTGGGAACAGGGATATGGAGCTCTAAAGTGGTCAGTGTGCGGGTCCGGAGAGAGAAAGAGAGTCTAGACCTAGGTATGGAGCTTGCTCCTTGTGTGCTCTTAAGGGAAATTGTGCTTCATGCATGGAGCTGCATCTGCAAATACTGTGTGAATCTGTCTTTGCTCTTAGTGAGCGTCCCTCACCAGAGTCAGTGGTGAGGACTGAGTCTCCTTGATTGTTGGCCCGGAGTAGGGACCCGTCACAAACAGTTTGATATTTTATTTGTTATTTGGATGACATCTTTAATTTGTGCAATAGTGAAGAGGAACGTAATGAATTTTTACAATATCTGCATGATACTTGCAATTTTAATATTTTGCACATACATTTAGTTCTTCTGGATGTTACTATTTTTAAAACAAATGATGGCTTTGGGTCCAATATTTATAGTAAGCTACAGTTTCAAATGGCTATGTGCATTTTTGTAGCTGTCATTCTTTGGCCTAAAAGAAAAGCACTGTTAAAGGCCAAGTGAGTATAGTTGCTAGAATGGTTTTTGATTTCAGCAGTTTTTGTACTGAAAGGGAGAAGATCCTTTCTCTGCTCTCTGAAAGAGGTTTTTCGCGCTATATATTGTGCTCTTTTGCTATAGATATTATTGATGGGTGGACTATTAAATATAAACTCCTGTTAGGTAGTGATACAGAACAACCTGTTTCACTAGATAATCATTTGTCTTATCCATCTAAATGTGAGGGGGCATTTACCCTGGAACACAGTTTTGACAGGGCACATTAAGAATCTAGTCAAAAGGAAATGGAACATTATTCTTTCCTGTACTGAATTTAGTGTAGATGGGAATAACTCATTTTCTCAAAGAGGTCAATAATCTTAAAAATTATTTGAAGATGCAACTAAAGGTTTCAACTTGAATCACATAGAAGGACATCAAAATGTGATTTGTGCAACCAATGTAGCCACATTACAGATGTTAAATCTATTATCATAAAGAGCAGGAATGGATGCCATATTATATTTAGGGATGGCATTTGCAGTACTTCGGGTGTTGTATATTTAGCTTGCTGTCTATCCTGTACAGCCTTCTACATTGGAAAACAGGGCATTGATAAAAAGAATATATGAATATCAATTTGACAATGGTAAGGCAACACTCTATGGGGCTCATTTATGGTTTTCAGAATTGGTATCTTAGAAAAAAATGATGGAGACTGCAGGGTGGACAGTAGGAATAAAGCTGGAACAACAGGAACCAAGTAAATAGTAACAAACAACAGGAACAAGTTCCACCAGGATTTATTAAAAGCACAAAATCTTTCTCTCTGATGTCTCGGCCAAAAGCCTTCAAGGAGAATAAAACACTTGCATGCAGCAGCAGCTTATATACATAGCAAATGAAATAATTACATAATTAATCAATTAGTACAACAATTTCAACAAACTAGTGTTCTCCAGTTGAGCTCTTCATTCAGCCCAAAAGGAAACATGGTTTTAAATTTTAAAATATATACAGTTTCTTTCTGCACTAATCTAGTTTTAACATCAATATCACTATACATAGAAACACAAACTTGTTCTAAAATAGTTCCTTTCAAGCCCTCATTACATTTATTATGTGCTTCCAAAAATGTGATGCAACTGGGCTGTCTTCTTTACCATTTTTATGTCTCTTAAATGCTCCAAAAATCTTTTTTTAAAAGGCCTCTTTGTTTCCCCGATGTAAAATTTATTACATGGGCATTTTAGAGCATAAATGACACCCTCAGAGTTGCAATTAAATGTACCCCGACTATCAAATTTAACATTATTAATAAAATTAAAATTGGATACAATATGCTTACAAGCCTTGCATCTCCCACAAGGAAAAGTCCCAATTTTAGCAGGTTCCATATATATTTGTAATGCAGGCATCTTAACCTTAGATCTTACAAGAAAATCTTTTATATTCTTGCCTTTACGGTAGGAAAACTTCATATTTATATCAAGCCATTGTTGAACATTTCTGAGTGAGCAAAAATAAAGCCAATATTGGTTAACAATATCAAGGAACTGTTTGGTAAAGCTACCATAAGTAGTAACAAAATAAATATTTTCTTTATTAGAAACTGAATTGTCATGATGTATTATATTACACTCTTTTTGTTGAATAGATTTTATATATCTGGGTTTAACCCCTGTACACAATCTGGTGAAGCTCTTTTCCAAAATATTTGTACCATAGCCTCTAAAGGAAAAAGATTGCACCAAAAGATTTCTTCATGAAATATATCAGATCTGTTACATAGCTTAGAAATACGTAACATTTCACCATAAGGTAGAGCCTCAATAACGTGTAAGGGATGGCCACTATTTGCATGTAAGTACTGGCAAGTCCCTTCAAATTTTTTATAATATTCTCACCATCTGAAATATCCAATACTATATCTAAAAAAGGAATAATATGACCAATATTGAGGCCATCAAATTTAATATGAAATTTGTTAACATTGATTTCTTTAAAAAATCCAACAATTGTATCTTTATCACTGTCCACCAAAAATATTAAATCATCAACATATCTAAAGTAATGAATAACATGTTCCTGAAAAAATCTATGTTTATAAATAATATTCGATTCAAAAAAACCCATAAAAAGATTTGCATACATGGGGGCAAATGAAGCCTGTAACTGATGATATATAATATTATTAAATTCAAAAAAATTATGTGTCAAACAAAAATGAACCATTTCCATAACATATTCTGAGGCAGGAGAATTACCAAGGAAAAACCTAAGGGCTTTCAATCCATACTCATGTCCAATGCTTGTATACAAACTTTTTACATCAATACTGACCCAAACCATATTCCTATTTACTTTGACATCTTTTATTTTTGCCAAAAGTCAAAGACATCACTTATATAGGAAGGCAACCTGGTAACATAAGGGTACAAAAAGTGATGCAAAATACACCTAAGTTATGAAGAAAATAATTTGACCCAGAGACTATGGGTCTCCGGGGTTTATGTAAATTCTTATGAATCTTGGGCAGGCAGTAAAATAAGGCCATTTTACAGCCTGTTGTTTGAAACTTTTTTTAACATCTGACTGGCAAAAATAGCCAAGTCTTAACCCTTATTAATAAGCTCCCTATAGTCACACATAGCTGAAAAATTTTTCAGTTTCCACAGCTTTATTACTATCACCAAGATGTTGCATACACATTTCCATATAATCATTAAACCCCATTACAACCAGTTTGTTACCTTTGTCAGAGGGTTTAAAAACAATATTATATGTTTTACTCAAAGTTAACAATGCTTTCCATTCTTGAATAGACATATTATAAACTATATTAGATCTATTACTCATGAATTGCTTGAATTTTAACTCAGAAAAATGATTTACCAGATTAACAAATTGACATACATCAGTGTTAAGAGTTTCAGGCATGAAAGTACTGTATGAAGGAACATTAGAAGTATCAAACATAAAATATGCATTATTAACATCATTTTCTGAAGCACATGAATAAAAGCTATCCACAGAGCTATCTAAACTTTCATTTTCTATTTCTGAGGCAGAAAAAACATTCTACTGGACAGTCAGTAGGAATATAAAGAAACATTCTGGCAAGTTAAACTCCATCCCCCTGCACAATTACCTTACCACATATATAAGACATCTATAACACTTAACACAAAGCAGCCTTATCAACATGCCTCTAAATCCTTCATCCATTTGTATCCTTCTTTTACTATCTCTTAAACTATCATACCTTTACTACCTCACCCAACCCCATACTTCATACCATACACAATGTTTTCATATAACCAACCATTTGAACTCCCCTCTCTCACACTTGCACTCTCCTATCTCTCCTCATCTTTACCCAATAACACAGCTCCTCACCTTCTCATTCAAAGTTTTCTCTTCTCAAAATAACTCTCTCCCCATAACAACCAAACACCCCATAATCATTACAACTGACCCAAATCATTGTTTTACTCTACTCAATCATCTTTTGAACCCAATCTTTCACCTCATTTCCAGTCTTTTATCTGGTGATATACATCCCAACCCTGGCCCCTCCTCCTTCTCCTCCTCACACAAGCCCATATACTTTACCTCTCTAAACTCCCAAAGCATAATGAATAAAGTCCCAACCCTCCATGCATGGCTTATGCATAATAAACCTGACATACTATCTGTTTCAGAAACATGGTTAAAGCCCTCTATAAAAGATTCTGAAATTACTCCACCTAGCTACTCTATCATTAGAAAAGACAGGACCCAAAGGAAAGGTGGCGGTGTAGCCCTCCTATACTCCTCTTCCTTGCTAGTTACCCCCTACGACAAACCCACTCCTACATTTGACAACGCAGAAGTACTCCTCACTCTCCTACAAGTTAATAAACACAAACACATATGCCTTGCATCTATCTACATTCCCCCAGGGGACAATATTTCCACACTTGAAAATATTCTCTCTTGGCTCTCTGACAATATTAGCAATGAAACCATACTCTTAGGAGATGTAAATATTAACTGGGCCTCCATCCAGTCCCTAACAAATCCTCTTAACATCAACCTATATAACTTCACCCAACTAATCAATACCATAACACACCCATCAAAAGACCCCTCCTGTGGCACCATCCTTGACTGGATTCTAGTATCACATCCCCACTATTTTTCAGATAGCGGTACTCTTCCTGACCCTCTTAGTGATCATCTGCCTACTTTACTCATCGGCTCTGTATCTCATACCGTTCCCACAACTACATTACTAGACAAAAGCTTCAACCCATCAATCTTTGTAGATTCCTTGAAAGCAATTAATTGGAACAATCTAAAGACACTTCCATTAGAAGAAGCAGTTGCCCACTTTAACTCCACTTTCTTAAGAATACTTGATTCCCATGCCCCTCTAAGAACAAAAAGAATCAAAACAAATTCAGCCCTGGCTAACCAAAACCACACTATCAACTATGCGCCTTAGAGACAAAGCCTGGGGACTCTATCTGAGAACTAAGACCCCAGAACATCATATTGCATTTAAAACCCTTGAATAAAGTTAAGAAGCTAATAACCTCAGATAGACAAAAATACTTCTTCACACTCCAAAACAATAATAAAACCAACCCTCAAAGATTTTGGAAGGGAATATCCACCCTCCTTAACCCCAGCAAACCTCTCACCCCAACCCCAGACCCAAACAGTCCTGACTTAGATTTGTTTAACTTCTTTTCATCGACTCCATTAGCAAACTCACCTCCTCCTTCACATGCCCCACCTCACTATCTAATACATCCCTCCTCTCCAACCCACAACCCTATCCCTAATTCCACCTCACACTGCCTATCTTCCACCTTATCCACTACTCCAACTGCTTCATCATTCTCACCCCCTCAAACTCTATCTCTCCACATTCCTCTCTATTCTCACTAAAACCTACACCCACTTCCACTATAAAGAAACTTCTTCAGAAACTGAAGCCTTGCACTAATGCCCGATACCATCCCTCCTACTACCTAAGCATAGCTGCAGATGCTATTGCTTATCCCATCAGCATTCTAATCAACGCTCTATTCATGAATGCACTGTGCCCCAACTGTGGAAGCAAGCATTCATCATCCCTCTACACAAAGGAGGCAACAATTGTAGCATCAACAACTTTATTGCTATCCTGTCCCCTATTTCTAAACTTCTGGAAAAGTGTGTCCACCTTCAACTCTTGCCACATCTCTTAGACAACAACCTTATAACTCCTACACAGCATGGATTCAGGCCAAACCACAGCACTATGACAGCCCTCTTATCCTTCCTTGAGACTGTTAACACAGCATGATTCCGCCACATTGTCTCTACCCTACTACTTGACCTCTCCAAGGCCTTGACACTATCTCACACAATCTGCTCTTAAACAAACTGTCAAAACTTAACCTCTCTCCTTCTTCCATAAATTGGTTCTCTAGCTATCTATCAAATAGAAACCAAGCTGTAAAATGGAAAAAGGCCACTTCCCCTTTCCTTAGTACTCCACTGGAGTTCCTCAAGGATCTATTCTTGGTCCCCTCCTCTTTAATATATTTATAAACGATTTCCACAAATCAATTCCTTTTGCAAACATCATCCAATATGCAGATGATTCTACCATTATCTGCTCTGCCACCTCCTCCTCTCAGCTCCAAACACTTACCCAGGAAGCTTTTAACAGTGGATGAAAATAAATCACTTGGCACTCAATGCCTCCAAAACAAAACTTATGGTATTTACCCCCTCCAAATCCACTTCCCTCAATATAAACTCTTTCTCAATTACCAGCCAAAATAACTTACCCCTTGAACTAGTAACTGAAACTAAGCTATTAGGTGTACAAATTGATAATAGGCTTAGCTACAACTCCCATCTACAACTAAATATTAAAAAAACTCATCAAAAACTAGGTATGCTCTGTCAGAATCAGTACCTTACAAACTCCTCCAAAATCACACTTGCTTCCTCTTTTCTCATCCCCTCCCTTCTCTATGGAGCTCCACTACTGACCAATCTTCAGTCCTCTCTAAAACAGCTTTCCTCCTGCTATAATAAAATAAATGGACACAGGTCCTCCACCCACCACTGTTCCTCTCCAAACCCTAAACTGGCTTGAACTACCTAATCATCTCACTTATATACAACTGACTTTCGCTCACAAACTCATTCTTAGTCCTTCTCTTTGTCCCTCCCTGTCTTCTGCCTTCAAAATGCACCTACCAAATAGAGTATTAAGGTCTAACAATCAAAACCTATTAGAAGTCCATAAACCATCTCATCCCCCAGGTAAACACTTACTATCCTTCAACCTTGCCCGCCTCTGGAACTCACTTCCACCATCCATTCGTACCACCTCTAACCGATACACGTTCAAAAACTCTCTCCATACACACCTGAGGTCCCAATGGGATTGCTCTTGCTCCCTCCCCTCATAAATTTATTATATCTCATTATCCTTTACACTTTTGATACGTATCTCTACCTAACAAACCTCATGTTTCATCAGTACATCTACTCTGTAAGGTTATTTAATATCTGCTTGAATAACTCCTCTAAATGTATATCACATTACTCTTCCTATTTTCTTACCTCTCATTTATCCTCATCATACTGTATTGATTTGAATGCTTTTGAATTGTGAGCTTAAATGTTTTATGTTTTACTCTGTACAATCTCTTTTGTAAATTTTTGTAATTTTTGTAAATTTTTGTAATTTTTGTATGCACCTAATTTTGTCTGTATTGGAGCTTTTCTCCCCAGGACTCCATTGAAAACGGGTTCTTTTGGCCCAATGGACTATCCTGGTAAACCAACTGCAAATAAATAAATAAATAAATAAAATAAATAAACTAGATGCTACTGAAATCCTGGTGTTTAATGACTCAGTCTCTATTTTACCCCTTCTTAAGTTTACAGCCTACAAGTTATAATACTGTAATAAATTTATATATTTTTAAAATTTCATCTTTCGATATTGAAATAGAAAACACAATTTTACTTTTTTAAATCATTTTCATAACATATGCATCACAATAAGCCTATCTGTATTTCTGTTTTTAAACAGTTCAATGGCATTTAACAATTTGAAAATGTTGCTGTCATGTGATTCTATGTTGTATATATAACTGGGAGATTGTATTTGTTTGTTGTGATGATGTCTCTGTTGGCTTGTGAGATGAAAGCACTCAGCCTTGATTAAATTCATCGTGAATCTGTTAAGTGTCTTGGTCAAACATTTGATGAACATATGGTGATTTCTCCTCACTACTGGGCAGTTTATTTTGGTTCTAAGATTCATACTGAACATTTTAAATGACTGCAACGATGATGAGTAAACCTTTTAGATATTTTTTATCCCAACACATGGGTAAAACAGCAGTGGTTATTTATCTTCAATCAACCTGAATTTGGTTGGAATCAGTGTCCCCACAAAATCTGCTTCTGGAACCAGCAGTCAGAACCTGGTAACCTGGAACTATGACAAACTGTCAACTATGCTGTTCTGCTTGCCTGGAATGTGCTGACCTGGAAAAAGTCAAATTAATCTTTAAACTTGACAGCACCAATGATCTTATTACTGAATAGACCCACTAAAACTTTGATGACCTTTTGTTAATGGTTCTCACCACTGCATGACTGTATGAGTTAAATGTGACTCTCCTGCTGGCAAATTGATCCTTCCAAACTAGTGTGGGTACCCATATTGGCATAGGTATATGGGTAGCCACAGTAGTTTGGTAATGGTAATGAATGACACGATTTTTAAGAAAGAGATGTTTCTCCATTTCTTCTGCCAGCCCATGGGCCAGTTTTTTTCCCAAAAACTACCTCCCTTGAAAATAAGCCTGCATCCCTAGACCTGCCACTGTGTCAATGAAAAGCAGCAACTTGTTAGAGGCCATCTGGGGTGTCTGCCACAGTATTGCACTGTTGTAGTGATTCAAAAATGTTTTCATTAACTGCAGATCCTTCCTAATTTTGTAAGTGACACAAACCAAATGGTGTTTATTTTTCTAGCCTTGCAACGATTAAACAAGTATCTGAGAAGGGTCCTGCTCAGAGAAATTCTCTACAACTGAAATTAAGGAGTCCATGACTTCTAACCCTAACCCTCCTTGCTCTAAGGAACTTATCAGTGATGGTGCTCAAGTATTACAATTTGTCTACTGACAGTTGAAAAGATGTTTAAGGAATGTTTATCACTAAATAAGTATTGGCCTGATTGGGATTCTCCAGCTTATCAGGTGCCAGCAATACACCCAACTCTTCTCAAAGTTTGATCAAGCATTGCAAGCCTTCCATCTCTCCCTCCTTCCCTTCACCAGCAATCAAGAACTCATCTAAGTAATATTATTGGGGTGTGTTTTTGCCAACACCAGCATAAAGATGAGTTGAAGATTTCAAAAACTGAGCAAGCAAGTGACCCCCCCCCCCCCCCCCCATGGACAAAACTTTGTCAAAAAACAATTGTTTGTGGAAAAAAAAACTAAAAGTGACCAATCTTCTTCTTGGATGGGGAGGAGATGGAAAGCAGATTGAATATGTAGCTTGCAGAGTCAAGGGTCGATGAAGTCTTTAACAGTTTTCTGCTGCATGATATAGGGACACATACTGCACTTCGGTCAAATCCTTGTCATTTAAGTCATTGGCAAATAAGCTGGCTGGGTGTGATAGGTGGTGTATTAAGTGAAATTCTCCCTCCGTCTTTTTCTGAAAGCAGGCCAAATGGGGTTTTGTAAATGGGCCAATGATACTACCTGCCTTTAATTCCATAAAGATCAGATTTATAACGACCCTTGACTGAAGCTAAGTTCTTTATTATTTTGGAGTCCCAAATCACTGAAGATTGAAAGCCAAAACCTGTCATAAATCCTTTGATGAAAAAATGTGCTGAAGCCTCATCAGGGTAATTAGAAAGGTTTTTTGCTATTTTATTGACCCTGATTGTAGAATGGTACATACTGGCTGTGTGTTTGACCCCTGTACAAGTTGGATCTAAAGCCACGAAAATTGGGCTTACCTCAGCATGAAGTATCCTGAGTAAGGTTGGGATTTTTATCTCTAGAGAAACAAAGATGGCAAGCAGTTACTTGCCTACCCCTGGACCAGCATCTGTTAGCAGGTTGGTTCTTACCACAATGAGAACAGGTATGGGCAAATTAACACACAACAGTACCTGGGCTGGATTGTCTGACTGTGGAGTTAAAATTAGACAAAATGTTAGGCTTATTGAATTAGGAGCTAGATGTCTAGTTGTTGCTGGCCCCAGCGAAGGGATTTCTCAGTGGCTTTTCATTGCTGATCATGCCAGAATCATGAAGACCCTTCCCACATATGATGCTCTTCCCTAACTTAAAGAAAATAAGTTAACAATGGAACAGCCTGAGTTGAATCTTTTTTAATAAAGATGGCCGAATAAACTGTAAATCCCAATGTCCAATTATCCCAATTTTTTACTATTTCTTTGGAAGAAGCAATTTTGCCTAATGCTGAGAGAGCTTCCTCAAGGTGGACCCAGAGATTCTACCTTAATGATTGTCAGAATGCCTTCCATATCTGAAAGATCAAAAAACATCTATGTACTCCCCCTGCTTCATTTTCTTCTTGATACACACTGGCACATGTAGGGTAATGTGTGAAACTTGTAATGTGGAACTGTCACAGTTGCCTACCACCATGGGGCCAAAAACTGAGCTAAATTAATGTCTGGGTCATCAGGTGGCAAACTTTGTGTTGGAAAGGGTGAGGAAGTTGTATCCTGTCAGGCTAGAGAAGAGTGCAAGTTGTCAAATACAACCTGATGGGACCTCATTTGAGTCTCCTTCCCAGCGGGCCTCAATAAACTAAAATTCTTCTTTAGAATTGTATCAAAGATCCTTAAACTGCCTTTGTCTGGTAATGATTCTAAAACATTTTCCAAATACTCGTCTGCTGCTACCCCGTCTTCAGGCAATGGAGCTCCAGCATTGTCTCCATCATCAATACCTTCACTTCCTACATTTGTCTCGGTCGTCTGAGATGCAAATCTGTTGAATGTTCAGAAAGATTGGAATTATCTTTCCAACTCCTCTGCCCTGGCATCTTGGCATGTGTCTCATTGTTGGTTGAACTGACTCTGTGGCTAAACGCAAACCTGTTTTGTTGTGGCTAATCATATACTGCTCATTGGTGGCTTCTAAGTCAGAAGGTAATTCCTGTGTCTCACTGCTTAACACCTACTATCTGTCTTTAAGCACCTAAAAAACCACTGGGCCTGAAATATAAACAAAGAATTACTTAATGTAAGGAAAATAATATTTGACAGTGCCCATGACTGTATAATTTACCCTACAGCTTAAGTATCAGGCTGTGAAACTAACCCTGTCTAATTATAACAAGTGCATAATAATCTTCAGGTAATAATGTACTCATGTTAGGGTCTTCTCTTGTGGGTTTCTTTTCTTACTTTTCTTTTTTTTAAAGGAATACTTGAGTAACAGATTAACCTTGCCAAAGCTCCACCCCAAATTAATCCGGTTCTTGGTGTGGTACTTGGACACTCGGCCTTCCATATGAAAGTTAAGTAAACTACCTGTTGAGCTTCTAATCTGTGAATAATGGTACTGTGAACGTTACTACTAATTATACATAGCCACACACAAGCCAGCCTTAACTTCTTTTACTATCTCTTTAACATCTGAATTGTCTGCCAATAAAATGAATATGTTTTTCATTTTTTTATCACCAGTCAATGGCTACCTTAAAGCTACTTTGATAAAGCCAGAGTTCTTATTGTCCAACTTTACTGCCATCTTGAATGTGTGTATTATTACTAAAGACAATGCTAGTCATATAATGCTTCATTAAAATTAAATTAATAACCTGAAATTTTCAACCTGTATATGACAACCACACCCCTCCTATAACCTGAGCTCTTCCCATTGTTCCTTTCTCTTTCTCTCTCTCTTTTTATTTTTGTTTAAGCCATGCCCCATGAAGTACTAATGTTGCAGGAGTTTTTGAATGGGAATTATACTCGCTTGAACTTAGTAGTGACTGACTTAAATGGACCACCATAAAGACCTTTCCAAAAACCAGTACCACCACTACAAACCCATACGCAAAGGCAAACCCTGCCATCCCAATCGGACTGCAGGGGAAGAGAATGTCCCAAGTATCATGCTATCAACCTCCCTTGATAAAATCCAAGCCGTGACCCTGACTCTGCCTGGTCTGCCACTGCCATGGCCTAACCACAGACTAACTCAAATACTGCATCTTATCCTGCCATTCTTTTCTTCACTTTAAATTAACATATCCTTCAAATAGATTTTAATTAGGAAACTAAACAACCATTTCAGCTACAGTTCACTTAGCGTATCCTGTCTCAGCTGATGTCCTTCTATATCACAGTTGCAGTATTTCTCACAGTAGGGATCTCCTGGCAAGGATTATCCAATGTCCAGCCAGTATACCAAAGCCTTTGGTTCTTGTATGTGCCATATGTCACAAGTATGCTCCCCATACAGGATGTAGAGCATAAAGGTGACATACGGGCACCGTTACCCAGAAGTTCTTTGCCGCCAGTCTAAACCCAATCACTGCTCATTGGTCTGAAACCCCTTTTGCTGTGATGAATACCTAGCCATCAGAAAAGTGCCCCGTTAGTTTCTTTTTGCCTTTTTCTTTGTTCTTAATCCTTTTTGGTTACCTAGAGTTCATATTATCAAGAAAGGAAGATGTCAGTGTGTGAGACAGATTCCTCATAAGGGTTGTCATGAACAGCGTCTATTTTGTCTGGATATTTCCCATGACCATACGAGCTGTAGCATCTACAAAGCATTTGTCTTCCCTGGCTATCTACCTTGTGAACCAGAGGATTAAACTGTTAGCTGAAGGAAGCACTGTGGAATCTCCTAACCTGAGGTCCCATTAAGCAAGTATGAGGCCAAAAAAATCTTCTCTGGATTCTTTGACTGTCCAGCCTTCAGAAAACATCTGTCTTGAAGCAGGTGACAGCTCTGTAGGCTCTTCCAGTGTCTATTTCAGATTCCTGTGCCATGACCCTGTTGGAGGGCAATATGGATCCTTCTTTTCACGCATCCTCTGAGGCTTTGCAGGTGTCTGCTCCAGAAGTTGAGGAGGTACTGTAGTTGATCACCTTGGAGGGCTCCAGAGGGATTCTGTAGATTCTGGTTAGGGAAGAGATTCCAGGTACTTTTACTGAATCTCATCAAGAGTTAGAACCTCTGGTGCTTGTTATTGCTGACATTCCTACTAAAAAAGCAGAAGATTACGCATACTTTGGTATGCACTAATGATCCTCAAAGGGAATGGCAGAAGTTTACTCAGGGCCTTTTCAATGTCTTAATGGCTCTGAAGCCTCCATAAGGGGTTTCTGTGCCTACTCCCCTTTGGACTTCTACGCCTTCCATGTGAGCTAGGGAAATTGATTCATAGGTAAAGATTCAGAGTCTGATGTTGACTCCTTGTCCTACTCTTCCCAGATACCTTCACCGTTGTTTTATGGTTCTGATGAAGAATAGTCTGAAAGCCCTGAGTCTCCTTTTGAGGAATTGTCTTTTGGAGACCCTATATAGCTACAACGATGGAATACTTGGGATTCTTCTCATGTATCTGAAATCCAGAAAAGTTATTTTGAGCTGCTTCAGTTGGACAGTCATAAGCCTTCTGCAGTGCCTTGTGTATTAGTTGATTTGTTAAACACCTTTTTAGCTGCTTCCAAGTCTCTGATTCTCAGCTTTCTGCTCCTAAATAACCTGACAGGTTATGTAATGTTCCTGAGGATTGTCAATTCTTATTTAAATGCCCTTTTGCTGACCCTCGTGTGGTGTTAGTCTCCACTGACAAGCCTTCTACATTTTTGCCCTCTTCCAAGCTTTTGCCTTCAAATAGAGATAGTAGGTCAATGGAGATTATTGTTAAGAAGGTTTATACTGCTTCTGCATTGGCCTTTTTGACCATTAATTATCAGACCCACATGACCAGATATGCTCTGGCTTTGACTGCCCAGGCTTGTCAAGCTATTTCTGACATCCTTGACTGAAGCAAAATCTTCTGCTCTATTTATTTTAGCTTCTACCTCTCAGGTGGCACGTCACTCTATCAAGTGTAGTTAGAATTCTGCTGATTGATCTTCCAGAGCTGCTGCCTTGGCTCTGTCATGAGGTGTTATTCTTTGCTTCACCTGTAGTCCTTACCTGAAGACATTAAGGCCAGGTTGCTGGATGATCCTTTGGATAACAAAAACCTCTTTGGGACTGCTGCTGCTGTTATGTTTAAGTCTCTTCAGGAAAAAGGTAAAGATTTGCAGGATCTAATACATATATTTGTATCCTCTATCCCTAAGTTCCAGAGGAACTATGCTACTAAGTCTGATTTTGTTCATAGGCAACTTTGTCAGGCTACCAAAGGCAGGAAGGGTGGTAGGCGAGCTCCTTCTGCTAGATCTTCTGAGGGTCTTGTGGCTCAAAAGCCTCCCTTGTCAGACAAACCTGCTTCTCTTTAACATATTGCCCCCCCCCCCAGCCAAGATCCCTTGCCCCTTCGGCTCTCCCTCTGTCTTCCAAAATGGCATACTATCAACTTGGATTCTTGGCTTCTATCTATCACCCGTCAGGGCTACTTCATGATGTGGAAGTCTCTCCCTCCTTTATTAGGGATTCCCCAAACTCACCTGGAACAACTTCATCATTTCTCAGAGGTTTTTGGATCCCTGTTGGATCAGAGAACTATTCAACTTGTCGCTCCTTCTCAGGTAGGAAAGGGTTTTTACTTCAAGATGTTCCTGGTCCCTCAAAATCACTTGTAGACCTATTCTGAATCTCTCCTTGCTTAACACGTTTCTCAAGGTTCTGTCTTTTTGGATGCTTACTCTTCAAACCCTGTTTTCTCTTTTAATACCCCACACTTTTCTTGCTTTTCTTGTGTCCTTGGATCTGAAGGATACTTACCTTCATATTACTATTCACTTTCTTTTCAGAAAGTTTTTACATAACTCTGTTTCTTCCTCTCATTTTTAGTTCTCTGCTTTGCACTTTGGCCTCTCTACTGCCTCAAGTGTATGCACAAAATGCCTAGCTCCAGTGATTGCTGTTTGCAGCCTCCAAGACATTAAGACTTTCCTTATCTAGATAACCTGCTGCTTCAGTTGCCTTTTCCCAGCTGTCTGTAACAGGTCTGGAGTTTACCACCTCTCTCCACCAAAGTCTGGGGGTTCACTATCAACTTTCAAAAGACTGTGTTAACACCCACTCAGGAGTATTTGTATCTGGCTTGCAGAATTCAGACAGTGACAATATTGGCTTCTGTTCTACTTCCAAAAGTTCTGCCCTGACAGCTAGTCTGTTCTTTCTCTCCCTGGTATTCCACCCAGAGAGTTTCCTCGAGCCCTGGGATTCAGCCCTGGGATTCACTGCCTGTTCTATTTCAATGCTCCCACTTACCAGATTGCACATGCAAAAGCTTCAATGGTACTCAAATCAGTTTCACTTCAGCACTGCCACACGCTCGAGGGATCTATACCTCACCACAACAATAAATAGGAAGTGCTGGAGGGATAGATTCCTGTCACAGAGACTTCCCATGCTTTGGAACAAGATTCCAATCTACATTAGGCAGAGCTCCTTGCTAACACTCTTCAAGAGAAACCTTGAACAGGGGATGGGAAACAGAAAGTTTACTCCGGGGATCACTTCAATGGCTCTGCTGGACAGAGGCACAAGGAACTCTGGATTTCAGTGTGCCTCTCTTTCCTTGTCTAAAATGGGAATTCGAGTTGTGGATTCAGCAGCTTTCCCTCAACCCAGGTCTGCCTCTCATCCTCCAGTTCCTTCTCAAGAAGTATTCATCAAAGCTTCAGACACAGGGTGGGAGGAGTCCTGTGGTCATCTGAAAGCCCAAGGTCTTTGCCCCCCCCCCCAATCAGAAGTCAGACCATATCAACATCAGAGAGATTAGAGTTCTGATTCTGGCCCTAAAGGCTTTTCATCCCATGACCTCTTCAGATCCTCTGAAGGTTTACACGGACAACATCAGAGTAATGGGGTATGTCAACAAGCAGGTAGGCACAAAGTCTTACCTTCTCTACAGGTTGGCTCTTCAGGCCTGGGATCTGTCTCTGAGTTATCAGTTAACTTTTCAGGCAATGTATATTCCTTCAGAGCACAATCTAGTGGCAGACTCTTTCAGCAGGTCCAAAACACTGTCTCACGAATGGATGCTTCATAGAGACGTATGTCTGGACATACTCCATCAGTGTGGTATTCCTCCGGTAGATATTTTTGCCTCTCATTTCAACAGGCAACTCCCTATTTTCTGTTCCAGAGTGCCATGCCATTTGGTGTGGAAGACAGATACCATTTCTTTTCCCTGGAAGTAGATATTTCTCTGTGCCTTCCTTCACCTTCCTCTACTTCCAGGAGTCCTGCAGAAGATTCAGCTGTACTCCCCAAAAATCTTGTTATTGACTCCCTTTTGGCCAAGATAACACTGGATTCCTCTCTTAATGCATTTGTCCAGGTGCAATCATCACAAGTTACCTCATTGGTTGGACTTTCTCACACAGGACAAGGAGTCACTCATCCATCCTCACTTGTTCACTCATCAACTGACACTGTGAGTGACAGGGATTTGATCGCTTTCAGGCATCTCTTTTCTGAGGATGTGCTTAGAGCTTTACAGGAGGCAAGAAAACCTGCAACTAGAAAGTGTTATATGTCCAAATGGAAGAGATTTTTCTGGTTACTGCCATGCTCTTAACCAGGAGACCTTTTCAGTGGGGGATCTCTCTGGTTCTCTCCTATTTGTGTGAGTTGCTCCAGTCTGTGTGGCCAATTTTTCTGTAATGGCCCATTTGTCAGCCATTTCTGCCTGTCTGCCTTAAATCCTACTTTGGCTTCTTGCTTTGAGGTCAAACAGTTTCTTGAAGGCATTCTGTATCTTAAGCCCCCAAGGAAGCCATTCCTCCTCCTTGGGACCTTAATTTTGTTTTGGAAAAATTGACTCGGGCTCCTTTTGAGCCTGAAGGTTCAGCTTTTCTGTAACATTGTACCTGGAAGGCTGCTTTGTTGCTGGCTCTTACTTCTGCTCAGAGAGTTTTGGAGCATCATGCCCTTATAACTATCTCTCCTTTTTTGTTTTTTTTTCACAGGGTCAGGGTGTCCCTTCATATTAATCCTTCTTTTATGATGATGGTTGTTAATGAGTTGTCTTTGAATCAGGCTGTACAAATCCCTTTCTGTTTTCCTTCTCCTCAGCTTGCCAGTGAGAGGATTGTGCATACCTTGGATTTGCACAGACAGCTCAGGTGTTATTTGGATAAAACTAAGGTCATTCGTTGAGTCTGAGCAGCTTTTTGTTTCCTTTCATCCCAGGGCATTGCGTTTGGCTGTTTCTAAGCAAACCACCTCCTACTGGATTTCTAAGGCCATTTCCTTTTGTTATTCACTTCATAGCAAGCGTTTGTCTACTTCTGTTAGAGCTCACTCCACTAGAGCTGTTTCCTCTTCTGGTGCCTTCTTCAAGGGGTTGGACACTAATTCCATCCGTGAAGCCACTACTTGGTTTTCAGTGCATACCTTTACTAAACATTATAAATAGTATACGGCTTCTAGGGCCAGAACTGTTTTTTCTAGAGTCATTCTCAGTAAGTTTAACAGCTTTTTAGTTTGCTTTAACCACTGTCGGGTACCTGAATTTAGTCATCATTCTGCATAAGTTTGTTGAGGGCTCTTTGCAGCCTTCCACCTCCCAGTCTTTTCCTTAAGCTTTTGTACTGTCCCTACTATGAAGAATACTGCAACAGTGATATACAAAGAGATAGTACAGTTGTATGAAATTGTACTATAATAGTAGATATCCTTCTCTTCACTGTTGCAGTATTCACTGCAATCTCTCAGGATACTGTGTGAATATTTTAAAAATATATAGATTACAAAAAATGTGGTGTAGCGTAATACAGAAACATCAGCTAAAACAAACGCCTTCCCTTAAATTGCACTCTGCTAGCCATTGCTTCTCTGCACTGCCCAAAAACTATGGCAGTCACTTCCTCCTGATTTAAGTGATCTCACAATTTACTACCTATTCGGACGACAGTTCAAACAATACTTAATAAAACAGTTTGAATGCAACTGTCACCTAAACCAATACCTCCAACTGCAAAGTACCTTCATCTCCCTCATAACTGATCCACCTAATTTATTCATCTAAAAATGTGATTCAGCTAAATATACCATTACCTCTCTAAACTTTCTATGCATAATCCATTCCCCTCATTCATATTACCGATCTATATTAACTTTACTTCTGTACCTTCTACTGCCCATACCACTACCATTTCATGACTCCACCATTACCTACCTACTATTACCTCATGACTTCTCCACAATCTACTTACTACTGCCCATGACTCCACCACTGTCTACTTACTACTTTAACTCTAATTCTCCCTTTTCTACTCTAATTATGTAACTGGACATATAGCTGGTTTGTTAGATTTTCTTTGTATACTTTGTTTTTAAAATTGTCTATGATTTGTGTAAATGTAAACTATTATTTGTATACTGTACATTGCTTTGTTACATTATGATGTAACCAGGGCTGAGCCTGTAACTAGTCAGTGTTCTATCACTGTCCTGCCTCAGTTAACAGATTTAAATATAGTAAAAATAAATAAAATAAGTGAAATTGCTCATTTATTATAAAAAAAAATGTTTTCTCCTGCGGTGAATATACTACTCCAATGACATTGTTTAAGTTATTGGTATAGAATTTGTTATTGGTTCATTTAGGAAAGACAGACAATTCAAGTCCTTCAAGGTTTTGTTTCTCATGGGGAAAGGAGGTTATCTATACTTCCCTCATATAAGATCAGTTTGCCTTGCAAATGTTTAGCTATGGAAGGTCCAGACAACACATACATTTCAATGTGCTTCTTCTGGCAGTGTATTTGATAATATAACAATAATTTATATATTCAGACATAATTATACATTTTTGAAGTATCTTTATTATTTTCATGAAAATATAAAGTTATATTTGATATGATAGACATTTAACTTCCGGATGCTTATTACTTCATTTTCAAATGGCACATTTTATACTCCAGACCTAATACATGACATGGTATGACTAGACAAGTAACATGGTTTAGTTGGCATAATATCCATGAACTACCCTAATACTATTAAACCCAGTGGAGGCTGATCACTTCAAAATGAGGAGGGGCTACAGGAATCAACTTTATGGGTGGAGTTAATTGAATGGGACATGGTTATTACAGTGGGGAGAAGTTTAACATTGACTATGATTACCATTTTGCATAAAAATGAGTCATACAATACATAATCTCTGGTATCAAAAAATGCTTCTGCTCTAGTTACAAATAAGAGCTTTTGTGTTTCTGATCTTCTTGTGTTTCTCTAAGTAAAACAACATGGAGAAAGCCCATTCAACTGTCCTTATTCAATGCAAACAAGTCAATTCCTCTTCTGTAGAGGTCAAGGTCAATGCATTTGAAATGTTACTCTTCAGTGTTAAGAAACAGCTTTCTTCCTCAGCTGTTGACATTGTTGTTGACTATAGCGACCATAAGTGAAAGCCTCTTAAAAAGTCACTGGTTAATGAATTGTCAACCAAAACAATTAACATCCAGCCAACAATGCCAGTTTGTGCATAGCTTTTATTGCAGTTCACTTCTCCAAGTTCAGTTCTAAGTTTTCCTTCAACAGGAATGGGTAACTTTCTGGGGTGGTTGTTGTGATGTCCCTCCTCTGGCCCTAGTAATCAAGGAGCCTCAGTCTTCACCACTGTGAGGAACATTCACTTGGAACAAAAAAAAAATAGATACAAACAGTATTTCCAGATGCAGGTCTCTACACCAAGCAGTATAATTTCCCTTAAGAGCACACAAGGAGCACACTCAGTCCTGGGGTTGGGTTTCCTTCTCTCTCTCCCTGTGCAGGCCCCAAATAACACTCCCCATGGACACAGCTGTAGAGTTGAGTCCTCAGCCAAGTGTTCTAAGCCAAGTCCTCCACCACCCTCTCTGTGAAACCAGTGCTCTGTATCCCTGCTCCAAGTAGATGACACACACACTTTGAGATTTGATTTACACACACACACACACACACACACACACACACACACACACACACACACACACACACACACCTGGGAAAGGCTGGCAAAGATTTACCAGCTATGCCCCCACTGTCCAGTCTATAAGGCAGATACTGCCATCAGAACACTCTAAAGCCAGTTACTCTAAGGATCTTACAAGGGTACCCAATTATACTGGGTAAATTGATACTAATACAAATGGTAGTGTTTGACCAATGCAGCAAGATTTTAGGTGTGGTCACAGTGTCACCAAATAAATATAAATACTCTCACAGGTTAAAATATTCTCTAAAAGGCCAGCCACAATGAAAAGTTTAAATATACTTAATAATAAAAGAGCATGAAAATAATAAATATCCATTTAAAATAAACACCAGGATTTCAATCACAGGAAATATTAAAAATGACACAGATGGAAAGATTCACACAGATACAGAAAAAAAACAACACTTAACTAATCTCACTATATTTTCCTGACTGATCTAAAGAATAACTGTCCCCTAGTTCACTTACTAGAGAAAGGAAAGATGAAGTGGGTGAGTGATCTTGTCAGTTTTGAAACAGAGTGCTGAGTGTTCTATCACATCTCTCCCTAGTATCTAAAATAATTTCATTGCTGGCTACAGAATGACATCACATCTTGTCATCTGACTCTGGTTCCCACACTACCTATTTACTAGAAATTAAACCACAATCTAGCACATGTGTGTCACACATAGAACTTGCTAAGATGTGTTACTGCATCTGGAAGCTGTAAACTCATTTCAAAAACTTCCCCCCTTCCAAGGTAACAATTAGTTCACCCCTAAGGACAATACAGTTCATAGGTAGGTACTAGGCTATCTGCCCGAAGGCATTTATAAGCCCAGCCAGAATGTGTTGGCTTTCGCCGCCCCCTTAGATCAGTTCCCTGTGCCTCTGTCCAGCAGAGCCACTGAAGTGATCCCGAGGTAAACTTTCTGTTTTCCATCCACTCATCAAGGTTTCTCTTGAAGAGTGTTAGCGAGGAGCTCTGCCTAATGTAGATTGGAATCTTGTTCCAAAGCATGGGAAGTCTCTGTGACAGGAATCAATCCCTCCAGCACATCTTATTTATTGTTGTGGTGAGGTTTAGATCCCTAGAGCATGTGGCTCGAGGGGATAAGCTTTTCTTTAGGTGGAGCATGTCAGGCAGAGATCACCTCTGAGTAGGCGGTATGTAACTGAGTACAGCTGTAGTTTCTTCAGTCGAGCTGCATAGGGCATCTGTTTGAGGCCAGTGATCCTCTTGGTGAGGTATTTCTGTGGTCTTTCCAGCTATTGCAGTTGTCTTGTAAGATACATCCCAAATGGGATGTTGTACTCTATGATGGATCTGATGAGCGATGAGTAGAGGGGCACAATGACCTCTTTTGATCTGGATGCAAACCCTTTTGTGATAAGGTGTGCCATGTAGAAGGACCACTTTGGCAATGTGATTATCAAAGGAGAGTTTACTATCTACTTGGGTCCCCAGATCCTTTATTACGTCTTTCGTATTTAGGGGACTACCACCTATGTGGTAGTTTGTGGGTACTTTGTTTTTTCCAAAGGGGATGACTATGCACTTTTTGGCATTTAGCTTGAAGCCATGATTTTGACAACAGGTGTCCGTCTCAATTAAACCCTTTTGGAGGATGTCTGTGTCAGTCTGAGAGTCAATTATAGCCCCTAGTTTGCAGTCATCTGCAAACTTGGTCAGCCATAGTCCTCCTGTGCTTGCCTGTACCTCTGAAAAGTATATGCCAAACAGGAGGGGTCCTAGGACTAAGCCCTGGGGAATGCCACTTGTAACTGGTTTAGAGTCAGACCTAGCTCCTGCAACTCTTACCATGTGGGTACTGTCCGTGAGCCAGTTGGCAACCCATCTTGTGATGTAGGGGTTTATGTTCAGGCTGGTGAGCTTGTCTATAATACCAGAATAGGGAATGGTGTCAAAGGCCTTTGTGAAGTCTAGGTAGGCTGTGTGTACCACCTTTCCCTTGTCTATAGCCTTGGTAACTGTCTCAAAGAAGTCCACTAGGTTTAGGAGGCATGATCCACCCTTAACAAAGCAGAACTGGGTAGGGTCCAGTGTTTGGAGGTTCCCAATGTCTCTGTCAATGAGTTCCATGATGATGCGCTCCATAGCCTTGCAGACCAAGCTAGTCAGGCTTATAGGACAATAGTTCTTTGGGCCTGTTGTGGCTCCACCTTTGTGGAGCGGAATAACCGTTGCTGTGCGCCACTCTATGGGTACATAACCTGTGGAGAGGCTGAGTTTGAACAGTGTGTTTAGGTGAGGAGTTAGTTTGTCTTTGAGCTCATGTAGGACACAGCCTAGGACTCCTTCTGGTCCCATTGATGCTGCGTTTTTGGCTTTGGAGAGGGCTGTTTTAACCTGAGTGTCTGTGATTTCAGGAGCTCTACATTCTTCTGACATGGTTATGGGCCCTTTTGGGGGAGGGAGGGGGTTGAAGTTTGCACTGAACCTGTCTGCCAGGATGTTGGCAATATCGGTCAGTTCAGTGTATTTTGTACCATTCTGCACTAACTCTGAGCAGATCTGAGCATTGCCACTTAGATTCTTGACATAGCTAAAGAATGCTTTGTGGTTATCTTTTGAGTCCTTGACAATTTTTCTTTCGAAACTCGCCTTGGATGATTTTATGAGGGATTGTAGTTTCTTGTTGATACTGATCAGGGATGTCTTCCCTTCTTGGAATTTTACTCTTTTCTGTACTAGTTTACTCCTTCTATTGTACAGCTTGCTTATTTATGGCAGGAGTCCACCAGACTGGTTTCCTTTTCTTGGAGGAGTGAGTCTTGGTTTTGCTTGGGATAGCACAATCCATGCATTCTTGTAGGTGCCTGTAGAATGCATTAATAAAGGATTTTGCAGCTTGGACAATGTTATCCTTTAGCATGAGGGCTTTGAAACTTTCCGCCTCGGTCTTAAGTGACATGAAGTTTGCTTTTAAAAAGTTTTTCATGGTGGTTTCCTTGTCTGGTGGTGGGGGCGGAATGTAGATATCCAAAGTGATTTGTTTATGGTCAGATCTAACCAGTGAGGGGTTGACCTTCGGTGTGGAGCACCGGTTGCCCATGTTGGTGATGATCAGGTCCAATATGTTGTCACCTCTGGTGGGAGTGTTGAAAAGTTGACCCAGGGCATTTCAGTTTATAAATTCTAGGAAATGTTGGGCAAGGGAGTTAGTACTTGAGTAGTTCTCCCAATTAATGCTTGGGTAGTTGAAATCACCCAATATTAGGGTTTTTGGTAGGACCTTTATATTTCCCAGTGTTTCCAGAAATGTGGAATGGGGGTCCTGGGACATGGTGTGATCTGTAGCAAGCTACAATTTGAATTGCAGTTTTGCCCATTGTTAGTTGCACATGGATGATCTCTGAAGCATCGTGCTGTGCCACTAACCTGGAGGTGTGGGTATCCTTGATGAATATGGATACGCCCCTGCCTTTTGTATTTCGGTCTGGGTTCTGTGGCTGAAATGTATGGTATGAGTTGTAGCCTGGTAGTGCTGGGGTGCTCTCTGAAGCCATTAGCCAGGTTTCTGTTACTGCACATATATCAATTTTCTCCATACTGAGGAGTGTCTCGATTGCATGCATTTTGAGGTTTAGACTTCTGGCATTGAGTAGCATCACCCTCAGTTTTTTGTTACTTGTGCTATTTATGGCGGTGGGTTTGTCTTTTGAACCTTGCCTAAAAAAGGCACTATGGGGGTGGCAAAAGCCCTGGCCAATATTCAAAAGCTTAAGGGTGACAGGTGCAAGCCATCTCTAGCGAAGCAGCGTGGCTTGTCGAGCATGTCATCCCAGGTGGACAGACACTGGATCCCCTTTGAATGACACCAGAAACTTAGCCAATTGTTGAAATTGATAATTTTTTCTTTATACTGTGGTATCATTCTTGGTGAGGGCAGGATGCTACTCAGGGTCAGGGTTATACCGGCCTGGGCTACAAGATCAGAGAGCTCTTCCATGTCTCTTTTCATGTAGTCCAGGGCGGTATGGCTCAGGTCATTCACACCAACATGGACAATGACAGAGTCATATTTGTACTTGTTTTGGAGTGACCTGAGTGCTTGTGTTATGTGGCGGATCCTGGCACCCAACAGGCAGCTAACAGTAACCTTCTCCTTATTCAGCCTAGAGAGTGGGGTGTCAGTATGCCTGACTATCGAGTCACCTATTACTAGTATGTTGGGTATGTTATTTTGCCTTAAGGGCTGTGATTGCATGGCATACTGGTTTTGTGAAGTATGTGTTTCATGATTTGTGTTGGGGGGGTGAAAGTTGCTTGGATGTCTGCTTTGGAGGTCTCTGTTAGTTTTGCAGATTTTTATTTAGAGCCTCCGAGTATGTTTTCGTGTATTTATGTGTGTTTTTTGCTGGTGCTGGTTTAATGGGTCTATGTGAGACTGGTGGTGTGATGCAAGTATTTTCCTTCTCCTCTTGACTGTCTGATCCAGCCTTGGGTTGAGTGAGCTTAGCCTCCAGTTTGGCTGTTTAATTGCATCTCTCACATGTATTAGTATTTGGTGGTAGGAGGAGAGGGTTGTTTGTGTACATGAGGCAGATGTAACATTGCCTCAAAATGCCCAGATTCACCAGTTGGACTGGTGAGTACACCTGAAACTGCCCTTTGGACATGCCTAGATAGGTACAGTGAACTGTTTTACTGAATGGCTGGTAAGGTTGAATAGAGAGCCTTGTCCTTCTGTACAGTATAGGAGGGTCTAGTGCTAGGGTTTATAAGTGCTTGCTATGAGTTTTGAGCAAGTGCTGGGCTGAGAGGTAAATGGCTTGAGTGCTTAAGTTGAAAGTTTGTCTAGTTCCAAGGGAAAAATTGAAGAGGAGACTTTGTGGAGCCGGGAATAGTTATACCCTAGCTAACCGGCGCTGCCTGGCATGCAAAACCGTGCAAATGCGGTATTTATAGCAGGGAAATGAAAGAGGTAGAAATTAGCTCAAAATGGCCAATAAACTACTGATTTCTGGGCTGAAACCACTCCTCTAGGGACAGATAGGCTGCTCAAAGCTCCCCTCTCTCACAGGTGAACAGAGAGACTTCCCTTCTATCCAGGTAAGGTATGGGCAAACACAGAGATTTGTAGCACAGCCCTGAATTCAGCACTTAACCTGAAAACTGGACTATACTAGCTTAGAAAAGCAGGAAACAAGTAAATATATATATATATATATATATATAGATATATATATATTTTTTTTTTTTCAGAAAATAAAGCAGATACAATCAAACGACTCTTTAAATGCACAGAAAATGACACTTATTGTTATATATCTCAGATCAGAGTTGTAGTCAATGCCACTAGTAATAAAGTAGGAAGAAACACAAATACAGTAAAAGCAGATGAATAGAATGCACATTTATATATATATATATATATATATATATATATATATATATATATAAAACAATAGAAAATGAACAACTGATTTAAACAAGATTTTCACAGACATTTTGTCTTTGGTTGCAATCATAACTGCAAGATACAATCTTTATGGCCTAAATCAGGTAACTTAATGTCAGACTATTTTTCAAAGTTGGCTGGACTGAGATTAACCTCTTCTCTTCCAGTATCCTCTGTTACAATATATTCATTTCAACAGTTACAATACAGTCTGACATACATGTGTATTTCTTCTCTGTCCAGTAGGACTCACTGTTGGTACATTTTTAAAACAAGCAGCTTTAAAAATATATTTTTCAACACGAGCATCTGTACTTGTATGTGGTTTGATATACAAATGAAATGCAATTCTTTACAAAACTCCAGGTAACTATGCTGGCATATGTTACACATCCACTGCCCTATTTCTCACAGCTGTGAACAGGTTTCTTAGGGCCATAATATGTATTTTGAAAAATGTCCACGTATTTACACCTGAGATGCCTGAAGGAGTCAATTTACTGAAACTGGGATGCTGGGTGCCTGAAGGAGTCAATTTACTGAAACTGGGATGCTGGCTAGAAATTTATATCACAAACTTCCTTTGCAACAATACATAATGTCTTGTACTCTGGTTGGTATCCTGATGGTCTTTGTGCATATTTTACATAATGTCCTCTGTCTGTAGATCCTCTTCTTCAATGCTGTCAATATCTTATTAGATAATGTGTTTATATCCATTTCAACATTGGTTACATCAGTAGTTCGACACTGAAGTTGTCTGTATACAAATGTCAAAATGGGACATCATATGCTCTTAAATAGGCAGCCCAAAGTTTAACTCATTGCCCTCAAGCTGTTTCTTTAGTCCACTCTTCTTGTAATGTTAAGACATTTGTAAAAATAAAGAAACTCTATAAGCAATTCCAAATTTTTAGATACTGCATTTACACTGCAGATACTGAATTGCCAGCATGTTCCAGACACTTGTGGCATTTGTACTATTGTATCAACAAGAGGAGCATGTTACTGAATTGATCAAGAAAAAAAGCTAGAATTCTAGAAAGAGTTAAAAAGAAATTGTCTTGCTTTGCTGTTTTGCAGTGTAACTTGTTTAAAATAAGTAACAAAGAGCCACAGCTCCAAAGTCAAACCAAAACTTTAATCTGTGAGTGCTTAACTTTAATCTGTGAGTGCTTTCAAATGAGAGAATGAAAGCACTCACAGATTAAAGTTTTGGTTTGCCTTTGGAGCTGTGGCTCTTTGTTACTTATTTTATTAGTGTAACTTGTTTCATCAACATATTAAGTTGCATGGATAGTATATAGTAAGGGTATTTAAATTCTTGCCTAATGATTCAAAGTTGCAACATTTTAAATCTGAACCATTACTTTTTTCCTATTATTTTTATTATTTTATTTTTCCTATTATGTCCTGCAAAAGGTCTCCCCTGAAAAAAGAGGCTACTAGCTTAGTGGGGCTAACCCAGTCAACAAAGAATGAATAAATGAAGAAAGGAAAGAATAAATAAATAAATAAATACATGTTAACACAAGATACTAGCAATATGCTCTCCAGTTTGTCCAGATTCTTCTGAACTTTTGGGAAATATTTTCAGGCTTCTTAGAACGTTTACTTCATCTGTCCTTGTTTCTGCATAAACAAATCAGTATCTTAGAAGTAGGGTTGCCAGCTTTCTTTGTGGCTAAAACCGGACTAAGGTCACGCCCCTCGCATCACCCATAACTCCACCCATTCCCACCCTTCTCCCATCCATGCTCCGCCCATTTTGTGACATCAAACATACTTGTTATGGAAGAATTTAGCCCTGAAGTTTGTGTAAACCAGAATTCCGGAAATACAATGAGACTGTACAAGAAAGATACCATACAATGTTTCCTGGCCTCTGCTCTGCTTGATCAGATTATAAAAAAAAACTTTCCCTTAAGTTAATTATGTTTCAGATTTGCTCCTGTAAATAAATATATCAAATACAATATTAAGAGCAGTATAGAAATGAATGTGATAGGTTAGAGAATACAAGGGGAGGACATCCATTATAAAAAGCAGTAGATAGAGAAGGGTTAGAAGAAGGGTAAAAGAATGAAAAGAAAAGGCCAGTAAAAAAGAAGGCAGCAGATAGCTGAATTACAAGCCTATTAGTGTGTCAGAGTCTGAAGATATTAGGCAGCTGCTCAGAAAAAGATGTAATTCAAAATTAAAATCAGAAACAATACAGTAGCTATATAATTCAAATGCAGTTCAGAATACATTCCAATTGAGCAATAGTATCAAACAGATCAAATATCACTTGTAAAATGCTCAGTGAATAAGTGTTACTTTAAACATGATATAAACAGCAACATTAGAGACTGGGCAGCAGTTTACCACATTAAAGATCAACAAAAATGCAGTCAGATGTATGCAGAAATAAAAAATGCTATATACAAAGGTAACAGAGCAAGCAGTTGACTTATTATAGGACTAATTAGATGAATCTGCCTTTACACCGGGACTCCTGCAACTACTAACTGTTATGCTTTTCTCAAAAAGAATACTCCATACTAGTACATAACAACTAACATCGCACTCTCTTGTAGAATGACTCAGTTGCTCTCCTTTTCATAGCAGCGGCAGCCTCACACACACACCTACCTCTCTGATTTTGTCCAACCATTCTTTGTTGTGGTCCGCTGCGAAGTCCAAACTCCAAACGTCTTCTGGAGACTGGAATTCAAATTCCACCGCACTGGAAATGAAGACGTCATGTAAACAATTTTGGCTTCTTCTGCGTCTGAGCATGTGACCAGATGCAAAGGCCAGTCTTAAAGTAGAACACCCTTAAAAAAAGTATTTTTTTTAAATAAATGAAAAGATTTTATTTTTTCTGGACAAGAAATGGCAGTCACCATTTTCCTGACAGTGTCCCTTATTTCCAAACAGTATGAAGTCTGATAAAGGCTTTAATTATAGCCAAAAAGCACACCAGGACCACAGGCAATAAGGAGGGGAGAGAGAGCGTAAAGATGACACGGGAGAAACACTTGAGACTGTGGCAGTGGCACAAAACCCGGACTTCACATGTCTGGTTTTGAATGAAATTTGTAAATGGACAATTTGTCAGAAAACCGGACAGTCCGGTCAAAGACTGGACAGCTGGCAACCCTACTTAGAAGTTAGTTATAATGTGTGTCAATTCTTTCTGCAGAGATCATGGCCGGTGTGTTCAGTCTTTTCAGCCCCAGTGTAATACAAAGAAATGTTTCAATTCTTTTTGATGATGAGAAATATCTTTGACTCATCTGTTGATACTGATATGATTACGCAGTGAGAGCCTCTGAAAAGTCAGTTGTTACTACATTTCTAAACATGAATTTTAGCAACATTGTAGAAGTGTCTGCTTAGGCAAAGTGCTGACTACTGTCCAGTACTCCAAGTTCAGTTTCAAGTTGATTCTTCGAGAGGAATAGATATCTATCTGTAGTTGCTGCAAGCAGGTTTTCTGGGAACTGCTTTGTGTATTCTGCAAAGTTTTCAGGTAGTATCAGCTGAGATGCATGATGATGGCCAGCTTGAAGATGTGATACTGCCTGAAACTTAATCACATCAGACAGACTTCCTTTGGAGAAAATACACATCTGGTGAAGTGGATGGTATCCTGATAGTCCTGGTAAATGTTTTCCCAGAATGTCCTCTGTCTGTAGTTCCTGTTCTACAGTTCTGTCAATATCTGATTTGACACTGTGCATTGCATTTAAGAATGTGTGTACATCCATTTCAACTTTGGTTATATCACTGCTATGACACTAAAGTCATTATATTATGGTAAACAGTCAGCCAAAATATAAACTAATTGTCTCCGAGCAGTTTCTTTAGTCCACTTACTTCTGGCACAGTTGTTGCTGCAGATATAGGGTACTTGTACAAATAATCAAAATACTCAAGCAGCAAATCCAAATTTTCATACACTACATTTATATTCTGGATACTGAAATTCCGCAGCATACCAGATGATTCAGGTCATTAACTATATCATCCAAAGCAACTCAACCCTGAACTGACTGTGAGAAAAAGGAAGGAATTCTATCAGCAGTAAAGAAATGTCCTTGCTTTGTTAATTTGTAATGTGGCTCTGCATATCACCAGAGTAAGGTGGTGTCCATTACAGTATATATAGTTAGAATATGTAAATTCCTGCCTTATGATTGTCTGAGCTCCATGCTGCACTCAACTCATGACTGATTTTCCAGCTTAACCCTGGGCAATTACTTTATCATGCTGGTTTTCCCAGTACTTCCTGCAACGGTTCATGATTAAATAACACCAGCAATGTGATCTGCAGTCTATCCAGATGGTACAAAAAATCCCCCAAACTGTTCCTGTACCAGGTCATTTGTAATGTAGTGAAACACAGTGGTAACCTGCCATATCCTTGCAAGATCAGTTGTTTCATCTGCTATTACTACTACAAATCGTGCAGTACTTCTTTCTTTCTTTCTTTCTTTTTTATTTCCTTTCTGCCTGTTGTCACCATGCAATCGAGGAGTTCATTCTGGACAACTTCTGATGTTCTACAATGTCTTCTCAACCAGGTGCAAATATTGAATAGATAAAACTAACACAGTATAAATAAGAAAATGAAATAGAGTGACCGTATGGTAAGTGCTTTCATCTTGTGCAACTCTGCATAGACGTCATCAGAACCTAGTATGTCTTTAAGTACATGTGTTTTAAACCTACCAGGTCAAACTGCAAAGTACAAATATATACTCATTAAAACTAAGTTGACAAATATGCTTGCTATAATAAACACTTTTATACATAAATAACAAATGCATGTAAAATATATATCTGTAGAAATCTCTCCCCAATAAATAGCCCAATATTCAGTACATCCAAAATAAATAAAATAAAAAAAAATAAAATGAAACAGATCAACTGTGTGTGTTATAAACATTCACCAAATCTGACATATACATTTATGTATATATACGCACACACACACACACACACATATATATATTTATATATATATATATATATATATATATATATATATATATATATATATATACACACATACATATATATATATATATATATATATATATATGCACACACACACACACACATATATATATGTCTATGTACTCATCCTACAAAATAAAAAAAAATCATGATACAATTAAATTGTCTTGTTTAATGCAAACTACATCTAAAATATTGAAAACCATAGTTGGTTAACAACTAATTAATAAACAGAAGGTCTTAATGCACTTAATTTAGTTGTATAAAATAATAAATGTTTTATAATGTATACTTCATAAGTTTGCGCCCTCAAACACAGAGCATTCTTTATTGAAACAGTCTCATTTAGGCTAGGGGACACTGTGGCATTCAACAACACCTGCCATTTGAGTTTCTTATATTCAAGAATATTCACACCTTGGTGACTTGTATACCCTCTCAGATACAAAAAATAAAACAATTTTGAAACACCTACATGACTGAGAATGCTTATACATACCATTATCATTATTTTAATGTCAACCACAAACAATTCAGTAAAAGAGAAACCGACCAAAGAAAGACCAATAGGTTGAGGTTTATTTTTAATGTCCTTAAGATGTTCATAAATTCGTACACTTAACGGTCTTTCAGTCTTCCCGACACTGAATGCTTGACAGGAAGAACAACTAGCTAGGTATACTATCCCTTCTCTCTTACAACTGCAATATTCTGGACATAACTTGGAACTAGTGTATAGGGCCCTTTCAAAATATAGTAGGAGTATTTGCAACTGCTGCATTTTACCATCTTATTTTCTTTGTTTGACCTAAATCCATGTTTTGCCCCAGATTAATTTTTTCAGACTAGTCCCTTTCTTAGGTGAAAAAAATGTTCTAATACCCAGTAACTTAGTGTTTTTGTCGCGGTGTAGTACACTGCTCCAATGTTTAATAACAGTGTTCTGAATGCACTTCCTGTAATTAGTGTTTTATATTTTGTAAATTCATAGTGTGATGGAAACCATCAGTAGCACGTGTTTTAAAATTTACCCTATAAGATCCATCCCTCAATAATGGTTTAAAATCTGTGATCTTCTTTCTATAACTTCCTTGGCCCAGCAATTCAACAAATCTAAAGGGTAGCCTCTTTTCAAAAAGATCTTTGAAACCCTATCCAATTTATTAATAAACATGGTATCATCACTTACAACCTAGAAATTCTAATAAATTGATTCTTTACCACATTGGCCTTTGCCTTTTGCCATTCAAGACAGTTACTCTAGATTGTATATATGAATTTGAAAAGGTGGATTTCCTATGCATTATTGCACAAAAGGCTCTCTCAACTTCATTTTTATAAATCAAAATATCTAAACAATTTCATAGGTGGATATCATACAAGTGAATTTTAAATAGTTGACAATCATATTTAAATATTTAAAAAAAATCTCAAGTGTACTGCCATCACCTGTCCATAAAAAATAAATCATCCAAATATGTAAAATATTTCAAGATATACTGATTAAATTCTGAATTGAAAATGAAATGCACTTCCCAGTAAGCTAAAACTAAATTGACATAAATGGACAACAGCACCCATTGCTACACCATATACCTGATGGCAAAATTCCCCTTTGAAGTAAAAAAGAAAATTCAACACACTTCGCAACAGTTTTTCCATAAGCCTTAAATCAGAACTACTCAGATAGATATGCTTGTGATGGTGTCCATAAAGGAGGAATCACAGAAAAATGATTTGTTATATCAGCAGTTTCCGAAAAGAACCTGTCATATGGTATTTTGACTATTTCAGAAAGGAAATGCCATGTGTCAATTAAAATATGGGGAATACCTTTCAAAGGGTGTTTCAACTGAACATCAATGAATTTAGCTAATAGTTTTGTCTTACAGCCAGAAGCCGAAACAATGAGGCAAAGTGGTGGGTTAGTACTATCTTTCTGTATTTTTGGAATTCCAAAGATGGCCAGAATTATAGGATTTTAACTTTTAAAAATTCATATAACTTCAAATCAATTAGTTTCTGAAATATCAAATCATCTAACATCAAAACTATCCTATCATATGTAATTAAAACTTCATTTCTGGAGACTCTGGTATAACAGGAAATGTCATCCAATAAAGTATCCATCTTTAATATGTAATCAATAAAATTCATCAAGACTATCCCACTTCCTTATCAGGCTTCATGATTCTAATGGATTTATCGGTTGACAGTTCATTCAAACAAATTTTCTCCTCTTTAGTCATACTGGAGAAAATATACAATCTTTCATTGTTGGCAAAATATTTTCTTAAATCAGTTTCAACCGCCTTGTCAAAAAGGAACAAAGTAGGAAGAAAAGGCGGATTAAATGTACCCTTCCTCTGTAAAATTACATTATAAATAGAAGAATACAAGTTGTTTCCCTAAAGTAATGCTAAATTCAGTTTATGAACAAAACATTGAACTCCAGTAACACATCTACAACTATGAACCTGGGTATAGGAACAAATAAAACCCCTTTAATACATAAATTAAAATGTATCAATGTAATGTCTATATCTGTAAAATTAAAAATGTGAAAAATGTCTTTAATATAAACTGTCATTGTTCCAGCGAGTAAAAGATAAATTAGCCTCTTGAACACCTGGCCCTGGCCCAACCTCCATTCGGGTGATAAACTGTTTTCCCTGATGATTGTCTCAAAAGATGTGACCCTTGTTGATGGCGGTTGTGATCTGTCTCCTTGGCCACTGTTCTGCTTGATCTCTGAAGTGGGGGATATTCTAAAAAATAATTTGCGTGCAAACAATCAGAATCATTATGAGTATATTCTGTAACATTTCCTGATGCCAGCGACTAGTCTTAACCATAGGTCATGGATATGACGTTTTGTTGCTATCATCAGTTTAGTCTCTGCTGATTTTCCTCTCCTTCCATTCCCAGTTGACACTAACTAACTTGTCAACTTTATCAAACATAGCCATACAATCAGCTTTTCTAAATAGCAAATCATTAGTAATAATATTTCTTAGAGCCTCCACTTCATTAGCCAAAACTTTCATGGATGCCTCATTGGCTTTGATTCTTTAGTTCAATTGTTCATCAATCCAAAGCCTGCCCAATTATATAAACCAATAAAATCCCTGTAATAAGGAGTACTGACATCAGTACCACAGGGAATCTTAATAACATGCAAACCCTTCATTAATATCTTAGTAACAGTCAGAAAAATAAAAGTTTTCCTATTGCAGGTTTTTGTATTTAAGAGTAGTCTTTTCAAATCGCTTTATCTGTGAAGACATTCCTTCATTCTCGTATTGTTAATACCAGTCAAACTCCTTTTTGTAATCATGTATTAACATTGACAAACCATGAATATCTAGACTCTCTCTCTCATCATTCATATGTCCAATACGAGTAGAAAACAATGAAGACTCACATTGTGTCTGTGGACACCCTATCAGAAACTGTGGGTATCATCTCATGGCCAGAATTAGAAAGACTGGTGGCTTGAATATAATCTCTTTGAAGCCTGGAAAAATCCGGATAATAATGGCACACCTTGTATTTGTTTACCTGTCTTTTATGAAGGTGGCTTTACCAGAATCACACATCCCAGCTCTCTGTTTGGTTACACGGTTTTTGCTGTTCTTTTAAAATCAGTTGCAGTCTGTATGTGTTTTGCTAATCAGTGATTTATCTTGCAGATGAAAGCTGTCATTTTGTGGAACATTCTAGTCATTACATCATCACACTTATCATGGCCTCCATAAACCTACTTCTCCTTCGGCACATAGCTTGATGCAATCACTTATAAGGGTCAGCACATGCTGATTTTGTTCTACTTTTATATTTCATCTTTCTACAGATAACTAGTATCCAGTACTTAACTAAGACATAATATTCACAGGTCCCAGCATTCCTAGACTTATTTACTTGTCAAAATATTTTTGTAGAATGCTTATGTTTTTTCACCTTTTCTTGCCATTCTATTTAGGTCATTCACACTCTTTGAAGTCCAAGCATGCTTTCCACCAAACAGTATGCACAGAAAGTAGTATGCAGTGTTTGTTTCCTCACATCCCAAAAGACTGTGCTTCTGAATGTATATGTCTTTGATTAACTTTTACCTTTGGACTCCATCTTAAGGTTAGGTGTTAGTCTTCCATCCTTCTTGATTCCCCACTTGTTATCCAAGATCAGTTCTCTAATACTGACTGATTGATTTAAATATGATACAGTCATACCACACTCATACATTCTGATTATGGTAATAATGAAATAAATACACATTACATGAAGCTGTTATACACACTCTGTACATGAAGTGTGCAAAGCATCACTATAACATTACTTATTTTACTTTATATGTTTGTTAACTGGTTAAGCCTTTGGAAACAAGTGTCCCTTTTCATGGGCAACCTGGGAGCACTATTTGGTTTAACAAATTGCTTAGTCACACAGTAGGCAAATGGATGTAGAAGGACTCAAACCTTGCACCCTGAGGTACAGGAAGCAGCTTGTTAATAGACAGCCTTAATGCTGTACACTGGCATTCTTTGGTTAATGTTGTCTTTTTTTTTCAGGGAGCAGGATCTTCTTTGGAATATGTTTTACACACACACACACACACACACACACACACACACACACACACACACACACACACACACACACACACACCATGGACATACACACAAACAAAATCACAGTGGATCACGCTTCATTCACCCACAGAACAGTGAAGAAGATTTATCACTTCCCAGCAAAACTCCTGAATGAGCTTCACCATGGCTCCTGCAGTGGGGCATCTTCACTGCTATCCTGTTTATTCACTTCACTGAAAATTCAGAACAGGATCTAAAATAGATCCTGGGGGTGATATTCATTTAGTTTTAAATGAATGAAAATCCAGTACATTTCCTTAGATGATCCATGGGTCGATTAATCCAGTACTGACCACTTGTATGGATTATACCTATATTAAATATGTATACACACATATATAATAAATACATGTATCTATTCCCCCATAAATCTGGGTCTATATTAAATCCTCGAAGAGGGGTTACATCGAACACCTCATTAGCGACATGTAAACACTGACCGCACTAAACCGCGAATGTTCAAAACAGTGATTTCTTTCCCTGGGAAAGAAATCACTAGCACCAAAAACACACACACAATTACAAACATAACTAAGTGGGGGGGTGTGCCCCCCCCCAACTAAATATACCAACTCCCGAGATAACACTACAGTGGGGTAAATGGCAATGTCACAGCTTAGGCCAAGCAATTTTTTTTCCTTGGGAAAAAATTTGCTTACCAGAGCCTTCGCTATTTTCAGATTTTGGTCTATATGTGTCAGCGAAACGGCATTTTCTGTAATGCCATTTCACCAATCTAATATAGACCCATAAATCTTACTTTCCTCTCTATATATACAACTTAAGTCTCTCTAAACCAGTATCCCTTTAGACAAACCATTATCATTTACTGCTTTAAAAACTGGTGGAACAACATATATATCCCCCATAAGTATCTCACCCTTTTCTTTCTCTTAGTCTGTGCAGACTTGGTGTATATTTGCTATATGTTTTACTCTTCTCTTCCACAAACTACTTTACCAGCACTGTCTAGAAGTTTCTATTTTTGTTATCCCTACTGGCTTCTCATTTTTACTTCTGCAGCTGTGTCAACAATCCCAGACTCTGCAGTACTCTTACCTGTCTGATTGTTTCTATTGCCTGGGTTCACCCTCACTATGCTTGATCACATTCTGCTGCCCTACCTTACCTCCCAATTCCCACCCATCCATACTAAACCTAACTTTTACCCCCCTTTTCCTCCTCCATTCCACTCATTTCTTTCACTTTAATTATTTCCTCTCCTCTACACATATGTATAGCTCCTCATCTTTCACACCTCCTTTCTTTTCCTGAAAGCATTCCCATCCCTGCCTTCTCCCTCACTCTACTTGCTTTATCTCCCTGTTGGATACCATCCGTCCCTACCTCAGTTATGCTGTTACCATCTTTCCTTACCATAATATTCCTTGTTCGTATACACTGTACAGCCTTACAAGTTACAACAATCAAAATAAAAATAACAGCTGTCACATCCCCTGATTCCACCTTTGATTTAAACAAAATTTACCATGAAATCTCCCCTAGCTTATTTATTACAACTTCTAACTATTAAAACTGAAAATACTTCGTACAAGTCTCCCTTATTACAAAAATGCTAGCCATCAAAACAAAAAAACACCTTCATAAACAAATTCTTCACTCCCATCATCTCTCAATGTGCCCAGATAAAATCACTTTGGCTAGCAGATCTAGGAGACACTTTTGCTGCTCTCACTCTCCCTCTGATGCCTTTCCTGTGGAGTGGTATCAGACATGCGTCAGTGTTCAAGTAGTTTACTCACTTACGTAGGTAAATGGATGGGTGCTGTTAAGTGAGCTTAGCACAAGAACACTCGTACATCTACCTACTTAATGGAATACATTCCCAGAAACTTCAACAAGGTGTCTTTATTCCTCCCATAGTGAGAGTACCAGAGAAAGAGAGTCTCCTAGATCTGCTAGCTAAACTGATTTTATCTGGACTAATGCTTTGTACTCTGTTTCTTGTTAGTCCTGTCACCCACTTGGTCACACGTGGGATACCAGGCCTGGCTCAAGCTCTCTGGATTGTCTTCATAGGTTCATAGGTTAGTTCATAGGTTAGGTTCATAGGTTAGTACTAGGCTAACTGCCCTTGTGAGCCATTTTCAGCCTAGCCAGTTATCCCTTGTGAGATTCAAACCCTGTACCTTGTGTTTGTAAGGCAAACACCTTAACCATTAGGCCACCCTCCCAACCCTCGTTTTCATCTTTCAATGTGGGGACATCAGCATTTTTCTTCCTCAAAACTGCTCAACATTATCAAAACCCCTAAACTTTGTACCAGTTAAAATTACGCACCTTCATGCCTGGATACCTCCTCATACCCCAGATATCCTGGCAGTAACAGATACCTGGCTTAAACCTAACATAAATGATTCAGAGTTTATTCCCTCTGGCTACAATATCATTAGAGCTGATGGGGCCCAAAATAAAGCTGGAATAATAGCCTTACTCTGCCCCAATTCCTATACCCTTGCTCCATATTCTAACAACATACTGAAATTTATAACTACAGAAATACTCATCTCATATATAAAATTAAATAATAAAAATACTTATCTTATTATATTACTATATATTATACACAGAAACAATATTCCTATATTTGAAGACATACTGTCATGGATATCCAATACAATCAGAAATGAAACAATCATTCTAGGTGATGTTAACATCAACTGGCAACACTTAACCTCAGACTTCCCAGTTTCTAATATTTATTTATATTTTATTTTACATTTGTTAACTGGGTAGAGTCTGGCTGGGCAAGCAGCCCATTTTCAGCGGAGACCCGGTGAGATAAGCTCCATAACAATAGTAAAAAAAGATTACAAACATTTTTAAAAGATTTACAAACAATATAAAAAAGTTTGGCAGTTGCCAACAATCACAATTTACAAAAAGGTGAATTGTAAAACAGAAAACATTACATTTCTTAAGCCTTACTAGAGACAGTAATATGAAACTCATTAGATATATAACTAAAACCATTGTGGTATTTTCATTTGGAAGAAGTAAGGCAAGAAGATAGCAGAATAGAAAACATTTGATTGAAGGCATGAGAAACTAGCCAGAGTGTTAAAGGAGCATAACCATTGTTGAGTAAGGTATTCCTTTAGGAGTTTTTTGAAGCTATGACGATCTGTGTTTTTAAGATATTCTGGGGTAATAGGTTCCACTGTTTGGCTACTTTGAAGGAGAAGAGAGAGTCGCCAAATTATGGGACTTTGTAACCTTGAGTATAAGTTTATCAGATGATCTAAGGGTCCTGGAGTTGGTATTTAGTTGCACTATGTTGGAGGGTGCAGGGCAATTTTCAGGTTTGTGGATAATAGAGTCTGCAGTGGTGAGCTGATTGAGCAATAACAGATTGGGAAATTCAAGCCAGTGTAGTTTTTGAAGAGCAAGGCAATGATGGGTCCTGTTGGGTATATTAGCAGAAAATTTTGCTGTTTTGTTATAGCAGGAATCAAGTAGATGTAAATCAGACGTGCGCAGGTTAGTGAAAACTTGAGAACAGTAGATAAGATTAGATAGGAGGTGATATCTGACTGTGGCTAGTGTGGCATTTTGAGTAAGGTAAGGTTTGTCCCTATATAGAGCACCAAGTTTGATGTGAACTTTCTTAATTGTGAGTGCTATGTGTTTATTGCATGTTAGGTTGCTGTCTACTGTAAGAGAAAGTAGTTTTGTTTGGTTAACTGGTTCTATTATAGTGTCATTAGTGGAGTAGATGGAGAGAGGAGGTGGTTTTGCTTTGGATTTCCTGTTAGAGAAGATCATTAATTTTGTTTTGTTTGGGTTTAGGATGAGTTGAAGTTCATTTAGGTAATTTTCAATATCTAGAAATGACTTTTGCAGTTTATCCTGAACTCTAGGTGTGAGAGCAGAGCAAATAAGAGTAGTGTCTTCAGCGTATTGAATGATAGAAGCAGATTTAGTGGCAGTGTTTAGACTATTTGTGAATATAATAAAAAGGAGAGGGCCAAGGATGGAACCCTGAGGAACCCCAACAGAGACTGGGAGGAGTGTGCAGAGTTTATTATCCCATTTAGTTGTCTGTTGTCGATTAGTACGGTAGCCAAAGAACCAGCTGAGAGCTGAAAAGTTGAGTTTGAAGGAGGCTAGAGTGTTGAGTAGTAGTTGGTGGGATACCATATCAAAAGCTTTGTACATATCAAGGAATATAGTAGAGACTAGTTGTCCATTGTTTTTGAGGAGGTTGATGTAGTTAGTGAAACTTATGAGGGCTGTGGAGGTGCTGTGTTTTAGATGGAAGCCATGCTGTGAGCTAGATAAGAGGTTATGTGTAGTCAGGTGGTCTAGGAGCTGCTTATGGATATGTTTCTGTAAGATTTTGGCTAGGGGTGAGAGAATGGCAATGGGCCAATAATTAGAGAGATCTTTAGATGGGCCTCCCTTGTGGGAGGGGGATGATATGGCATATTTTTCATAGTATGGGTACATATTGCTCTGAGATGGACTGATTGATTAGGATAGATACAGGATAGGCAGTGAAGCTGGCAGCAGTTTTTAAGAAGTCATTAGGGAGTTGGTCAGCTGCTAGACAGGTAGGTTTTAATTTTAATAGGATTTTTTTATATAAGAGGTTTGCATGGGTTTAAAAGAGAAGTAGTTGGGTTTAGAGTTAGAAGAGGTAGGCAAATATATAAGTAATTAAATAATATGAACCTATTTGGATTTATTTAACTCATTAACACACCCATGAGATATACCATCATTGACTGGATACTAGTCTCCAACCCTAGTTACTTTATGATGCCAGTATACCCCAGATACCCTAAGTGACAACTTACCTGCATATGCCATCAGACACTACACACTATAACAAATACCATAATTACAAAATGTAATCTCTTAAAATTTAGCTAGCCATCATTCGTAAACGCATTAGGTGACATCAACTGGTCAATATTAAAATGCCTCCCTCTAGAAGAAGCAGTCAGTCACTTTAAACATACATTTTTTTAATATCCTCAATAGTCTAGACCCTCTACTTACTAAAATCCAGTCACTCTCCATGGCTTTTAAAGCAAAGTAATTACCTCATGACCAGGAGGACAAAGCATGGAAAGAGTGGCTAAAGCAAAAATGTCATCCAAACCTGCATCGTTTAGGCAATTCTGTAACCAAGCAAATAAAAATCATTAATGACAAAAATATTTCTACTCAGTCTTGCAAAGTAATCATAAAAATAATCCTAAAACATTCTTGTTTTTCATAAACACATTACTCAACCTGGAAATAAAAAAAGACCCATGCCTATCCTACTCTCATATACAAACATAGATAGATTATTAACTTTCTTTCTCATAGATTCTTACTAAGCTAACTGCCCTTGCGAGCCATTTTAAGCTTAGCCAATTATCCGTTGTGAGACTCAAACCCTGCACCTTGTGTTTGTAAGGCAAACACCTTAACCATTAGGCCACCCTCCCAACTCTGGGTGACATGCTTGATATTTACTTCATCGAAAGTGTTGAAAACTTAACCTCAACTTCTACACAATCTTCTTCTCCTTTAAACATGTCGAACCCCATGACTAGAAATTTCTACAATCCTAACTATGCAAATAATCCTCATATATTTACTACACTACATGAACAACTGAACCCTCACTGCCAACTCTCCTTCATTTATCATTGATCCAGTCCCCCCTTCCGTCATAAAAAAACGTATGTAAACTCAAGCCCATCTATTCCTCTGCTGATAACCTCCCTCCTGAGTACCTTAGACTAGCTGCAGAGTCAATTGTCTATCCTAGTAGTATACTTATTAACAGATCCATTCCAGAATCTTATGTCCCTGTCTTATGGAAACAATTGTATATCATTCCTCTATACAAAGAGGGAAACTCTACAGACATATGAAACTTTTGTCCAATTGTAATTTTGTTCCCTGTCTTCAAAATCCTTGAAAATGCATACATAAACAGCTCCTTAATCACCTCTTGGAAGAACAGTGGTTAACCACTACTCAATACTGCTTTTCTCCAGTCTATAGTACCACAACAGCCTGATTATCCTTTATGAACACTGTAAATACGTCAAGAGATTCTGGGAAACGTGTATCTATTCTATCCCTTAATCTGTCAAAGGCTTTTGATACTGTCCCTCGTTCTAAACTTCTGTCTCAACTGCCTTTGGTCTATTTCCTCCTGCTCTGCAATGCTTCACCAGCTACCTCCCCAACAGGAAGCAAGCAGTAAAATGGTAAAATTATTTTTCCCTTACCTACCCAGGATCCTTGTTGTTCCCAAAGTCCTCTTGGTCCTCTTCTCTTTATCATTTTTGCCAACAATCTTTAAACCTCCTCATGCCAAGGCTCTCTGGGGTGGCACAGTAGTGCAGCAGATAGAGTTGCTGCCTCACAGCAAGAGGATCTCCAGTTTGATTCTTGGTTGGGGTGCCTTCTTTGTGCAGTCTGCATGCCCTGCCTGTGTTTCATGGATTTCCTCCCACATTTCAATGCCATGAACTAGATGGATTGGACACTTTAAACTAGCCATGGGTGTTGAGTGTGTGTGGTGTGTAAGAACTACCATGGTAGGGCTAGCAACCCGGCATGTAAACCTTGGCTCTAGATGATTGTCAGTGCTGATATTACACCCCAACACAATGTGCAAAAATTGGGAAAATGGGTTATGGATGGATGGATGTCAAGGCTCACTCATTCAGTATGTAGATGAATCCATCATCATTTGCAAATTTAATAATCTTTTTCACCTTCAACTCATAACACAGGAAGCATTAACCTTAATTGAAACTTGGCTTAGTTATGCCCAACTCCTGCTAAAGCCAAAAAAACCCTCAAAACAAAGCTTTTTCAATTTACTCCCAAAAGTCATGCTGCAAAAAAAAAAAAAAAAACTTTTAAGGTTTTCTCTCCGAATAACACATTACATAAATCAAACTAGTTACATACACAAACTTATTAGGCATCATCATAGATGATAATCTTAAGTTTGAGCTTTGTATCCAGAATAATAGTAAAAAGACATATCAGACAGAAACTCAGAATGCTTTAAAGGAATAAATACTTTCTTAATCAATCCGCCAGAATAACCCTTGCTTCTTTATTCCCTTTACCCTCACTGCTATATGGAGCCTCTGCCCTCGCCAACATACAAACGTTGTTGAAAACAATCCTTGAAAGATGCCACAACAACACTTCACCCACAAATGCACTGCTCTTCAGTCTCTTAAGTGACTTGAACTACCAAATGAACAAACCTACTCTCAACTTATAACCACCCACAACATCAATAATAAAGAAGAAGCCTGTCCTGCCATGAGCTCCATCCTCCTTAGTTACCTCCCCAAAATATCTCTCTGATCAAAAGACAACTAAATCATCTCAATTTATAAACCTAAGAAATCTTCTGTTCAATGTCTATTCTTCTATGTAGCAAGAAAATCTGGAATTCCTTGCCAATTTCTATGAGATCTAACTCTGACCTCCCTACCTTTAAAACCTCATTAAAGGAATTAGTTTTGAAATCTTAGCTATGCTCATGAACTAATCCAGGCTGAACTTCTAAGAACTAATACTTTCTTTCTATTTTTCAGTCCTTCTCCACTTCTATCCCTCCTACTCAGAACCTCCTTTCACATCTTCTCACTTTTCTTTCTCTGTACAACTAAAACCTTTCAGGTCTCTGCAGACATCTCTTACCTTTCTTTCCTTCATTGTGATATTTCCATTGCTGATCTCTCTCCCCCATTCTTCAAAGTTTGTCCTACTTTTTATTTGGGAACTTATGTGGATAGTGAGTGACCTAACTTTTGACCAATGTGTCCATTGTTGTAAGGATGTCCTTCTATATGTCACAGCTTATAAACGAAAGGAATGTGACTAGATTTAGGTATATCACTGTCCCCCTTTAATCATCAGCCATTATTAGGCTAGTTCATGGAATATAATGTCCCCTTTGACATGTATCTGTCCAGACACATGCATCAACATAGAAACTTTACTAAAAGGATACAAGGCCTAAACAACATGTCTTACATGGACTTAGTCAAAGCCCATCACTATACTCATTATCCTGCAGACTAAGATCTGATCTGCGTCTGGCATACAAGGCATCCTCTGATGTAATACTGATGGATTTACTCCACATCAAGTCAAACAGCATCAGAAATGTTCTCTCTCTAAGGATCAAAACCTCTTCTGCAACATCAACTGAATGGTTTGGTTTGGTTTGGAAGAAATGGTACATCTCGCAAACAATACTGCTGCTCTGCAATAAATTCCCCATCCATATAAATCAAAGTTCATCTCTGTCCATATTCAAGTGCAACTTGGATCTATGGATGGGAAACAGAACATTTACCCCAAGACTACCCCCTTCCCCTGGTACTACTAATGGACAGAGGCAGCTCCTAAATGCTTTATCCCATACACAGCTCCCCTCAAATATCTATTGTATGACCCCAGTTATTATAGGTTCATAGGTTGCTACTAGGCTATCAGCCCTAGGGCCTATACAAGCCTAACCATAACAATTCCCTGGCTATTTCTTCCCACACTATTTACTTCCTTGGACCCCTGTCTAGCAGGGCGACTGACGTGATCCCCGGGGTGAATTTCCTCATTAGGGGTAATAAATAATTATCGACCATTTGATTGGTAAGGCCACTCTCTAACCAAATGGGATAAGTTAATTTTGAGCACAAAAAGGGAAGTCGGCTAGACTTAAAATGGCTCACAAGGAGAGCTAGCCTAGCACTTACCTCTGAACCTATGATTAGCCACCCAGGTGAAAGATAATTACAAAGTCTTCTTTAACAATGTTAAAAAACAGAGAAACAATACCCAGCACTGCCACAACTATCAGTAAATGATACCATCTTCTCAGATTCAGAGGACATAGTCAATTTACTAGCAGATAAATTTACCTCAAACTTCACTTTCCCCACTCTGCCTCCTATACCTGCATCTACACCTCCTCCCAAATCTCCCAAGAACAAGTTCTCAAGGCACTATTCAAGGCCTCTATGGGGCAAGAAAATATACCAGGATGCCGACTAGCTAGCCTGAAAAATTACCTGTATGTACAGGTTTCGGAAGAAATACCCTTACAACTTTTCACGAGAACATAGACCAGGAGGCTCAAAAGCATGACCATACAGGAAGATTTATTGAAAGTTTGAAGCATTTTCATTTAACTTTCATGCAATGCATAACCAAATACAACACAACTTTGGCAATTTAAAAAAAAATACACTAAAAAATAAAGCACAATCTACATATCTTGGCAGGTACAGCTGAAATGCCAACAGCAGCATAACAAATCGTACTGTTAATAGCTTGGTAAGTATGAACTGCAACACAAAAAAACGTGAACTAACCGCAGCTGTTGCACAGATGGAAAATCATGACCCAAGGGAGAAGCAGCTAAAATATACCCTCTGACCCTTTAAACTATATCTATAATGTAGACTGTACATAAATGTTCAGCATACATTGCAATACCATTTGTATCTGAAGTTTGCATCATACTGACAGCTCCTTCTAACACAATGTTTTAATAGTTAGTGCTAGTTCATTGAACACTGAATCATCTGCACAGCAATGTGTGGTTTATTGTCTGCTAACAGCATGCCCCAGTGGTATACGATACTAGACACTTACACAGTGTGTGTTTACTGTTTAACAGCAGGGGATGCTCTACTAGACAATATATGCTGCACCTCTGAGTGCCTTATTTCAGTTGTAAAATGACCCCCAAACATAACAAATAAATAAAGATAAATACAAAGTGTAAGTTAGCAACAGAAGCAGTAAAAAAAATATATACATTGGGGAAAAAAGGAGAAAAAAAACTGTCCCTTGGATTAAATTGCGTCTGACAGTATGAGTCATACTGAGTTCCTCTCATATGCACAAGGTACAGTGTTTGATTCTTACATATGGGATGATAAATATGTCTAGGCTTAAAATAGTCCACAGGGTCAAATAGCTTAGTACTAAACTATAAATGTACACACACAGGCACACATACAATTTTTTTGTTACTGCACAAAACAAACTATGATAGGTATATATCCAATTCTCATCCTACTCATCAATAAAGGAAGTATCTGAGCTAAAATTAGGTTACTTTTATTTAAAACACACATTTTATAAAAGCCCAGTCATCATCATCATCATCCTTCGGCTTTTCCTGTTAGAGGTCGCCACAGCGGATCATCTCTTTCCATTTCTTCCTATCCTCTGCATCTTGCTCTGTCACACCAACCGCCTGCATGTCCTCTCTCACCATGTCCATAAACCTTATCTTAGGCCTTTCTCTTTTCCTCTTACCTGGCAGCTCCATCCTTAGCATCCTTTTCCCAATATACCCATCATCCCTCCTCAGCACATGTCCAAACTGATGCAATCTCGTCTCTCTTGCTTTGTCTCCAAACTGTCCAACATGAGCTGACCCTGTAATATACTGATTCCTAATCCTATCCATCCTAGTCACACCTAGTGCAAATCTTAACATCTTTAACTCTGCCACATCCAGCTCTGACTCCTGCCTTTTTGTCAGTGCCACTGACTCCAACCCATATAACATAGCTGGTCTCACTACCCTCTTGTAGACCTTCCCTTTCACTCTTACTGGTACCCGTCTGTCACAAATCACTCCTGACACTCTTCTCCACCCATTCCACCCTGCCTGTACTCTCTTCCACATTCACCATTACTCTGAACTGTTGATCCCAAGTACTTAAACTCATCCACGTTTACCAACTCTACTCCCTACATCCTCACCATTCCTGTACCCTCCCTCTCATTTACACACATATATTCTGTCTTAGTCCTGCTGACCTTCATTCTTCTGCTCTCTAGAGCATATATCCACCTCTCCAGAGTCTCCTCAACCTGATTCCTACTCTCACTACAGATCACAATGTCATCTGCAATCATCATAGTCCACAGGGCCTCCTGTCTGAACTCATCTGTCAACCTGTCCATCACCACTGCAAATAAGAAAGGACTCAGAGCTGATCCTTGATGTAATCCCACCTCCACCTTAAACGGATCTGTCACTCCCACTGCAGTCCTCACCACTGTCACACTACCCTCGTATATATCCTGTACCACTCTTACATACTTCTCTGCCACTCCCAACTTCCTCATACAATACCACAACTCGTCTCTAGGCACCCTGTCATATGCTTTCTCCAAGTCTACAAAGACACAATGCAAAGCCCAGTAATAATCCTAAATATCAAAGCCAGCAATTATTTGTATACTGCATTACATATAGCTGTCCTATTTTGTGATACTCTTCAACTGTTTAAACACCAAAGGAAAGAAAGGTTTCCAAAGCCATACACTGATCTCTGGCTCATGACGTACAGCATAATATACTGGGCAGCACAATTTGGTATTCTACAAATCTGCAGTAATCACGAATATTTCAAGGTACTCTAATGGAGTCCTCAAGAAGCCTACTAAACATTCTGAGTACAGTGAGGCCTCATTTTTGTTTGTTTTTTCTCTATAGTTCACCTAGGTAACAAACAAACTTTCAGAGTGTTAAGCAACTTGTGCTGAGTACTTCGCCCTGGCCCCTGACCATACCTCTCAACTGTTCAGATTTTTGCTGAATGTCCAGCCTTTCTCCTCATAAAACATATGGTTTTCTGGCAAATCCACGAGCATTGAACTTATTGTGTTTCAGACTTCATTTCCTTTAGAAAATGCTTACTTATACAAATCCTGTTATTCTTGCAACTTTCTAAGTGTATACTTTATTAGAGCAATATTTAAAACCTGTCCCTGTTTTTGGGCCTTTGATCCCATTATTTTAGGTTTGTCCAGATTTTTTATACTATGAAGTTGGGGGGTATGTCCCCTCACTCTGCTTTCATGACAGGAAAGAGACACATGTTACTTTTTTCAATGACCAAAAGGTGACTAGTAATACAAATTTGGAGGTATGGGTGGCTTGTCCCCACATTAGGGAAGCAGGGGATCCTGCAACCCCTGCAAAAAAACACTTAAATTTCAGTGAGCCAAATCATCAGGGGGGTTTAGCATTTGGTCATACTGGAAAAAAATACTATATCATTGTTTTAAAATCAAGATGAATATACATTCAATTTATACTTGGCTTTGCTGTAATGCTGCTATCAAGCAATATAGCTGCATTGTTTGCTTTTTTCTGTAAATGTCATGGAGATCCCTTCAGTAGTTTGTCCATGTATGCATGTATTTCACTATAATCAAAATGAATTATTTCCCCCAGTGATTACTTCAGTGGTTTATCTGTGTTTCCAGAAGCACTCAGACTTTTATCAAAATGAACAATTTCCCACAAAGATGCTTCAGTAGTCTGTCCAACTATGCACAAGCACCAAAATGAAACATTTCCCCAAAGACCACTTTCAGCACTCTATCTATGGATATTTGCATAAGCACTAAAAGGAACTATTAAGTAACCCTACTTACTTCAGAGACTTGCTTTTTTCTTCCTTAGTCTCTCCCCACACACACCAAATGCACGCACAGTAAGCAATATCAAGTGGGAAAACACTACATTCCTCAGCTCACTATGGGCAAGAACAATAGAACTCAAAACACTGTCTTTCTTGCACTGCGGCACCACCCCCTCTACCTGTGCAGCCAATCTCAGGTCTTTCTGAGGTGGTGCTGAAGCAAGATGATGCAAACATGTGCAGGAGGCACTCAGGTGCATCTAGGACATCTGTTTAGGATGTATGCATTGCCATTTCCCTTAAAGAGAAATGAAAAAATGATTTGCCTAAAACTTTTTTTTTTTATTTTACATCGGTGAGTTACACCCTGGACAAGACAGCACCTGGAGTGCTTGCCTCATTTGCCCTGCCTTAGCTAAGCTAATGATTATGGAACTGATGAACTAAATATAAGTAACCTATAATCCCTTGATCCAAGCCAATTTGGTTTTGTCGAGGACAAATCATGCATACTCAGCCTGGTCTACTTCTTTAAGAAGATTACTGAAGCAATGCATAAGGAAAAATCAGGGCACATTACATAACTAGATCTCGCTAAGGCATTTGACACCATTCCACACTCATGTATTGTTAATAAACTATCCCAGCTAAATGTCAACCCCTGAGTAACTCAGTGGAGATGGCAAATTGGTTCACAAATAGAGCCCTGGAAATTTAGGTGGGTGGCTCCATTTCCTCAAAAAGATGTGTATCCAGCAGTGTACCCCAGGGCTTTGTCCTTGTGCCACTCCTGTTTTGGCATTTAGTTCTCTGAAATGTAAGCCAATGTTAGGGGTTACGGATGACCAAGTTTACCAATGACTGTAAACTAGGTGCCATTATTAACTCTTCATAGAATACCAAAATCCTCCAAAAAACTTTTCCGAACAAATAGTTGGTGACAAAACAAAGGATTAAAACTAAATGTCAAAAATGTGTAATAGTATCCCTAATAGAACATGTTTCAGGGATAAATATGTATCACAGAGAATTCTACTTCTTTATAATAATCTTCCTCTCTATATAAAACAAAATACTTCACTTACTCTGTTCAGATGTAACCTGGATGCATAGAGAGGAACATGTCAAGTCATCCCCAGAGTAGCACCCTTGTCAGGGTAACTTGTACAATTTCTGCTGCTTCAGATTAATTGGTACTTTGATTATAAAGGCAAAAAACTTCATGGGAATGCATGACTGGGCTTCTAAAGATCCTGTTGGGTCAATAGGCTAGTAAGAACCTATGAGGTAATTTTTAAGTGAAGTATAGAAATGTTTAAAAAATTATCCTGATTTTGAGCCTTTGTCCCACATTATGTTTTATTTTAGCTTTGTTTCTTATTCTAGAGCTTATACTCACAGCAGCATGTGAGCCAGTCTGAAAACAAAATATATATGTGTATGCTCCAACACTGTGACAAATAATGTGCCACACAATTCCAGTCAAGTTCCTCCCATAGTGAAAGACAGGCCACTTAATCATGCAATTAACATGCAAAGCAATTCCATTCATGTATCTTTCCTAATGGAAAGATAGGCTTAATTTATCCATAAAATAAAAATGTTATAGCTTGACAAAGCTTATGTGGTCATGCCAAAACTACATTAGGATGCATACTGAGAAGAGGAGACTGCAATTTGCAGTGATTGTCCAGCTCTCTTGAACAAGTTAATCAAAATATTCAAATACAAGCATACAAGTCATTGTAGGTAAAGCAGGAATAGTCTAAAGCCAGTATTCCAACGGATGCACCCTTTGAAGTAACAGTACACAGTAAGCATCCCCCATCATTATAAAGACCTTACTCACATGCAGACTACTGAAGCTTTAAGTTAGATTTGTGTGTGTGTATGGAGTGAGCTACAATATGTGCTCCATGTTCTCTAAATGAGTTACCTATACTCCTTAGTTACATTCAAAAAAGCTGCAGTCCAGTAATGTGGTTTTGGTTTGGACATTCATAACTGGATTGTAAAATGTCCTTTAGTGGCCAATGCTGCACTCGTCATTCAACACACTGCAACTGGTATTCTACAGGTTGCAGTTCACAAACTGGTGGAGAGGGCATGGCAAAGTGCATCTCCATCAATTTATCTCTTTTGCCTTCTTCCTTGCATATTGTTGGAAACTTAATGGTAGTTGGTGTGGGGACATTCAAAACAACTTCACTCATATCTTATTCTTAGGGGATTGGATTTTAAGCAGCTTTAGAAGTGGAAAACTGATGGTTTTGGGGTGGCTTGATCTTTTCTCTTCCTCTCATTAGTTTAGTTATTCTCTGTAATGCCTGCTGATACTTTGAGTAAACTGTGGGACCCTGTCTGTGCATGAGGGTTACTTATATAAGCATTCAGTTTCTTATGAAGCACAAATCATTTCTACTAGTTCTTCACCTTAAAAGTTAGTGTTGCTGTGGAAAATGTAGCTGGCTATTAGGTTTATAGGTTCATACTAGGCTATCTGCCCTAGGCCATTTATAAGCCTAGCCAGAATGTGTTTGGCTTTCACCACCCATTTTAAATGAATTTTGCTATGCCCTTTTTCGAGGTTAGTATACTGTGCCTCTGTCTAACAGTGACACAGAAGTGATACCCCGGGTAAACCTACTATCTCCCATCCACTCATCAAGATTCCTCTTGAAGAGAGTCAATGAGGGACTCTGCCTAACCTGGACTGGGATTTTATTCCAGAGTGAAGGGAGCCTCTGGGTTATGAATCTGTCCCTCCAGCATGTCCTATTTATTTCAGTGCTGAGGTTCAAGTCTCTCGAGCGTGTAGCTCGATGGGATTTGGATTTTCTGAGGTGCAGCATGTCCATTAATTCCGGGTTGGACATGGCTTTATACGTCAGGCACAGATTTCCTCTGAGCAGGCGGTATGCCACTGAGTAGAGCTGGAGTTTCTTTAACTGGGCAGCATATGGCATCTGTTTGAGCCCTTTGATCTTCTTGGTGAGGTACATTTGGGGTCTTTCCAATTGTTGCAGGTGTCTGGTAAGGTACATCCCAAAAGGGGCATTGTACTCAATTATGGGCCTGATGAGGGATCAGTAAAGAGGCATGATGACCTTCCCTGATCTAGATGTGAATCCCTTCATGATTAGGTGGGCTATATAAAATGTTTTTCTAACCACTTTGGCCACGTGGTTGTCAAATGAGAGATTGCTATCAACTTGGGTACCCAGGTCCCTGATTACTTCTTCCGTACTTAATGGATTACCACTTATGTGGTAATTTGTGGGCACTTTGTTTTTGCCAAAGGGGATGACTATACACTTTTTGGCATTTAGCTTGAGGCCATGGCTCTGGCACCAGTTGTCTGTTTCTATGAGGCCCTTTTGTAGGATGCTTGTGTCGGCTGGAGAGTTGATTATGGCACCCAGTTTGCAGTCATCTGCGAACTTGGTCAGCCACAGTCCTTCCGTGTTAGCCTGTACCTCCGAGAAATATATACCGAACAAGAGAGGTCCCAGGACTGAGCCTTGTGGGACGCCACTTGTAACTGGTTTGGAGTCTGACATGGCTCCAGCAATTCTAACCATGTAGGTTATGTTCTTGAGCCAGTTTGCAACTCATCTAGTGACATAGGGGTTTATATTTAAGCTGGTGAGCTTATCTATAATGCCCGAGTGGGGTATTGTATCGAACACTTTTGCAAGGTCCAGGTAGGCTGTGTGGACCACCTTCCCCTCGTCAATGGCCTTGGTGACTGTTTCAAAGAAATTGACCAGGTTTAAGAGGCAGGATCTGCCCTTAACAAAGCCGAACTGGGTAGGATCCAGTGTCGGTAAGTCCCCAATATCTTTATTTATGAGGTCCATGATGATCCTTTCCATAGCTTTGCAGACCAAGCTAGTCAGGCTTATGGGGTGATAGTTTCCAGGATCTGTTGAGGCACCACCTTTGTGGAGAGGGACCACTGTTGCTGTACGCCACTCTTTGGGTACATATCCTGTAGTAAGGCTGAGATTAAACAGTAGTTTTATGTTTGGGTTTAGTTCTTCTTGGAGTTCATGTAGGACGCAGCCCGGGACACCGTCTGGTCCCATTAATGCTGTGTTTTTTGCTTTGGAGAGGGTGGCTCTTACCTGAGCATCTGAGATGTCAGGGGGGCAGCACTCTGCTGGGATAGATATTTGCCCTTTTGGTGGGGAAGGGGAGAAGTTTGCGCTGAACCTGTCAGCTAGGATGTTGGCAATGTCTGTGGGTTCGGTGTATTTTTTGTCATTTTGGACTAATTCTGAGCATATCTGGGAATTCCCACCCAGGTTCCTAACATAACTAAAGAAAGCCTTGTGATTATCCTTAGTGTCCTGTGCAATTTTTCTCTCGAAGCTGGCCTTAGACGATTTTATGAGTGCCCGTAGTTTTTTGCTAATACTGATCAGAGATGCCTTCCCTTTTTGGGATTTTGCTCTATCATGTAGTAGCTTCCTCCTTCTATTGTATAGTTTGTTTATGGCTGGGGTCCACCAGACAGGATGCCTAACCTTGGAGGATTCGGTCTTGGTTTTATTTGGGATTGCATGATCCATGCATTTCTGAAGGTGTTCATAGAATATGTTTATAAAGGATTCTGTGGTCTGGGCCATATTTTCCACAGGCCCGGGGGCTTTGAAGGATTTCACCTCAGTTTTGAGGAGTGTGAAATTTGCTTTAGAGAAGTTTTTCACTGTGGTTTTCTGGGCAGGGGCTGGGGTCGGGATGTGAATATCTAGTGAGATTAGTTTATGGTCTGATCTTACCAGTGAGGGATACACTTCTGGTCTGGAGCATAGAGTCCCCATGTTGGTGATGATCAGGTCCAATATGTTTTCCACTCTTGTGGGAGTGGCAACAAGTTGTTCCATATCATTTGAGTTTATAAATTCTAGGAACCTTTGGGCTAGGGTGTTGGAACTAGAGTAATGCTCCCAGTCTATGTTAGGGTAGTTGAAGTCGCCCAATATAATGGTGTTTGGAGAGACCTTCATATTTTCCAGTGTTCTCAGGAAGGCCGAGTGGGGTTCCTGGGTTTGGGAGGGTGGTCTGTAGCAGGCTATAAACTGGAAGGCAGTTTTACCCACTGTTAGTTGCACATGGATAGTCTCTGATGCTTCGTGCTGTGCCACCAACCTGGAGGTGTGGGTATCTTTGACGAATATTGATACTCCCCCTCCTTTTGTGGTTCGGTCCAAATTTTGAGGCCGAAAAACATGGTATGAAGTATAGCCTGGTAGTGCTGGGATGCTCTCGGGAGCCTTGAACCAGGTTTCTGTTACTGCACAGATATCGATGTTCTCCATGCTAAGTAGAGTTTCGAGTGCGTGCATCTTGCGGTTTAGACTTCTGGCATTGAGTAGCATTACTCTTAGTTAGGCACTATGGGGGTGGCAAGAGCCTTTGCCAATATCTGAAAGCCCAGGTGTGACAGGTGCAAGCCGTCCCTAGCGAAGCATCGTGGCTTGTCGAGCATGTCATCCCAGGCACACAGGCATTGGATCCCCTTTGAATGACACCAATACATAAGCCAATTGTTGAAATTGATCATCTTGTCTTCATATTGTGGCATCATTCTTGGTGAGGGTAAGATGCTACTCAAGGTCAGGGTCATACCGGCCTGGGCTACATGCTCAGAGAGCTCCGCTAGGTCTCTTTTCATGTAGTCCAGGGAGGTATGTCTCAGGTCATTCACACCAGCATGGACAATGACTGAGTCATATTTGTACTTACTGATCAATTTGTACTTATTGATTTCAGATTCCTGAGTCTGCATATTACAGGAATGAAGGCATGCCTTTTCATTTGTTGCTATAATCAGAGTGCTTTAATACTACTGCCTACCATCACTAACATTGCTACTAGTTTTCTAACTCTCCAGAACATGGTCTTTCTTGGATAATGAAGTTTAATATTCTAAAAATGAGTGCCTTGACATTTCATTATTAGTAGTCTATGAAGCATCTCTGTGGTTGCGGATGTGGTAGTTTTAAAAGACACATACTTTCTCCCTGGATAAAGTTTACTGGCTGTGGTCCTCCTTGCTTCTGCCAGGTCAGTTAATTGAAGAGTGTTATGTCCAGTCTGGTTCTCCAGGTGCTTAGTTTTTGTGTCCTTCACAATCATGGCTGCAGCTCCACATTTTGATTAGTGTGGTGAGTAACAATGGGTGGTGCAGTGGTGTAGTGGTTAGCGTTACCACCTCACAGCAACAGGTTCCCTGGTTCGATTCTCTGCTGGGATGCCTTCTGTGTGGAGTCTGCATGTCCTCCCTGCGTTAGCATGGGTTTTCTCCCACATTCTAAAAACATGCAGTAAATGGATTTGGCACTCCAAATTGGCCCTAGGTGTAAGTGTGTGCATGTGAGTGTATGTGGTGCACCCTCCGAGGAGGGTTGGGTCTTGGGCTAGCAACCTGAGCCCATAAAGGCCGTAACTGCTACAGAAACAATAAGCACTGAAAGGTGTTTTTTGCCCGTTGTACCACATGGTGCGTAAACTCAAGAGAGAGTGAATAACAACTTGTGATGTACATGCAATTGTTTATTCAGCTCTTGTTGTAATCCCTGTAACTTTTACATTGCTCGCTTTGCATCCACAGCATTCAGTAGGACAGCCTGTGCCAATTTTTCTACTGTGTTCAAAGATTCTTGACATTTGCTGACTCTCGTACTTCAGGATAGAGGCCATCTTTCTAATGTTAACATAAGGCATCCTGTCTCAAGCAGGAGCAAACTAATAATTATACAGAGGACCAGCTGAGTGGTCACAGACAGCAGTACAGCATAATTCCTGATATTATGGCAAGAATTAGGCAGTAGGCAAACATTGTTTTAGCTGTACGCACAAGCCATCATGTCCAAATAAGCTCCACTGGCACATGAAGCAACTGGGAAAACTTAGTCCTCATATGCACATTCTTAAGTTTCCTCCACTGAAAATAGTGCAGAAGTAACTGAGAAAATGATGCAGCTAAATAAACTCAATACCACTTTGAATGTCACAGAAAGGGGATTGCTGGCAGGGAGGTTTTAGTCTGCATGACGTTGTGGCAAACTTGAATTTCCCGTAACAGTAACTCAAAGATGGCATTTCTTCTTTCACTATAGAAGCATGCACTTTACCCTTCTCTTTATGTATTTATGTATTTGTTCAATGACTGAGACATGATGCAAGACAGAGGTCCTTTTTCAGTGCAACCTCAAAGATGCAAAAAATTGAGAATTTCAAGACTTGTTATACAGGAAATAATATCATAAACATTACTTTGAAGTGCAGGGTCAGATATAAAGGTAAGAGACTTGACACAAGTACTTACATATGCTGGCTCTTAAAATTGTCATACAGCAGTGTTCTGGAAACTGCTAATGCTTTTAGAATTACTGTGGTGCGTCTGCGAGAATTGAGTATAGCTACCACACAACAGGAAGAACGCTTTGACCTAATTCACATTTAACAAACTGGCAGAGCTCAAATGAAGCTGCTTCGAGCAGCACTAACCACAAATTTGTGGTTCTCATGCTGCACTTGCAAAGAGTACTTTTATTTGTAACACACGTAACAGCACACCAGGTACTGCAGTCTACACTGACAGTAACAGATAAACCTCTTATTTGTAAGTTGGAGCGACAGACCACTCTTTGAAGAAGGTAACTTCCAAGCATTATTAATGTTCTTCTATAACCAAATTACTAATCTTAGTATGGTTCAACCAAGAAGTTCTTGTAGAAATGTTTCATTACTGTATTTATTATCACTATTATATTGCAATAGCAGCATGAAACTGATATACATGATGTAGCATTTTATGTTATTCTTAATGAAACAGATATCCAAGTAATCATCCATGTGGTTTTCTGTCAGACTGTTGATCGTTTCTGGAAGGGTACACTAGATACCGGATTATTATAGCAGCAGCATCGTGACAAAAAATTAATTTGGTTCTAGAGAGATGCAGACATTACAAAGCACCTGCTGAAGAAATTACTTTGATGGATAGAATGCTGAAACAGTCCCAATGCTTAGAGGATGGTCAGGCTTGTAGCAAAGGGTAAGTTATGAAACAGTTTGTGTTTTCATTCTTAAATATTGAGACTGTCTTGTAAATATTTGTTATGGAGTATAAGGAAAGCGTAGTGCAATACCAGCTCTTGAACTGGTGTAACAAAATTGTGACTGAATTATTACAGAACAGTGCAGGCTTGGAATACACTCTTCAATCCCTTATTTTAAGATGGAGTTTAAATTGTAACAGGTTTGTCTGTACACATGCAGGCTATTGTCAAACTTTATGATATCCGTTGTTTCTTCATTTAAGATCTGAAAGTAAAAGTCAAGGCAATGGTGCATTTTTTTTTTGTTTTCACAGTGTAAACAATCTTATCGTTATATGTTTTTAATGAAAGTGTTTAGAACAGATTTGCTGTTGAAATGATTATTCAGTAGGGAATTCACCACCTGCCTACATGATCTGCTGATTGCATTTATTCACAAGGCAAAAAAAGTACTTTTTTCAGAATAATTCAATTATATTGCTTGCATTACTTCATAAGCAAGCTTGTTTCATGTAGAGTAGAACTAGAAGTTAAAAGTGCATCATACTACACACGTGTAACTTTGAAGTCACTTACTGAGCAATTGAAATGCAAACATACCTGTATATTATGCTTATTTATTTTTTATTCTAAGTTGACTGTTAGTTCCACCAGGCTAATGGCCTCTTTTCAGGGGAGACTAGAAGTAGTATTTATACTACTAGGGGGAAACTGGCCAGGGCATCAGAGTACTTCCCTTACTCTTTTTGATATGTGCCATGGGACATTTTATATGAGCTCCCATCAACTCAAGCAGATGGGACTTTGGCTTAACATCTCATGTGAAGAACAGCACACTCAGGAGTGCAGCACCAGCAATCCATCTACCTGGTATGGGAATAGAACTCACAGCCTTTTGCACCAGGGGAGAGTATGCTACTTATTGCACCACTAACACTGCAACTTAAGTGTAGTGTATGCCTCATCACAGGTAGAAGTACACTGAAGTAATGTGATGGTTGTAACACATCACAGCTACATGTATATTGAACTGAAAAGATACTAAAGTTTAATGTATGCCATATCACAGATGTGTTTTGAAGTAATATTTAACTGTAGTTTGTGCTACTCTTCACTGACAATGGAAAACGTTAAAGGTACCTCTTCTGGGAACTTTATTCCCAGCTTGTAACATCTCTATGAAAAAGTAGGGCATTCATCTAAATGAACATTAATCTGAGTTTTTTCCTCTCTTCTTCCTTCTCTTTGTCACTGTGGTTGTACAGTACCACCTTATAATTAATGTTATTCTAACTTCTCTTGTAAACAGCAAACTACAAAGAATGTTTAAGTACATATTATAAAGATGTGAACTGTAAATGGAATATGTAAATGTTTTGCTATGTTTTGAAAGTTATTATCTGTGACTATGCTTTGCATCCAATTTTTGGCTGAAAATGGTCCTAGGACCAGTACATACATAGTTAAAAGTCAAACAAGTAAAGAAATGCATGTAAATATTGAAGTCATATGATACTTGACTGCAGTTTATGCCACATGATGGGTACGGATACATTAAAGTAATATGATATGCAAATGTAGTTTTGGCTACATGACACTTTATGCTTCATTACAGATACAAGTATGCTGAAGTAATATGATACTTTGTTTATGTCATATCACAAATACATATATATTGAGTTAATGTGATACTTGGGTATAGTTTATGCCATAGATCCAGTCTGTGGGTTTTGTTTCTTCCTTTGTGGTAGTATTTGTCATTTTAAAAGGTTAATTGGTTCATTGGGTTCATTCTGGTACTTATATGTATGTATGTATATATGTATGTATGTATATATATATATATATATATATATATATATATATTTTTTTTTTTTTTGTAGGGTGAGGGTTGATTTTTATGAGCTTAACCACTAACAGGTGGCAGTTTGAATTTGCTTCAAGTAGTGGTGACTGTGTGTTTTAACAAATGGGGAACTTTAAAATATGAGGATTTTGCTGTTCTGGTAGCATACAAGGCAAGTTTGGCTATGTATTGAAATTGCTAGCTGTTTGGAGAAGGGGAGTGCCTGTGGATGGGCCGGGATCCTTTTTTGTACCTGGGTTGACAAGAGAGGATATGGAGGACCAGAATTTTTTGGGGTTGTGTTTATGGCCATCTTGTAGGCAAGCATAATAAGATTTTTTATCTCTATTAACTTGTTTCCTGACTTGGTTTTGTAACTGTCTGAATACTTGTAGATGTTTTTATTCTTTTGTCAGTTAATCCATGCTTTGTCTCTGGAGCTTGCATTTGTTGGTGAGCCATGGAGTATGCTTGTTTTTAATTCTTCTGTATGCTGTGAGGCTAAGGAGTTAAGAATATTTAGAAATGCTGCACGAAGTATTCAGCTACATCATTTAAGGGGAGTCTTTTTACGATGGACCAGATAACAGCTTCCACAGCTTCAATGAAAAACTCTTTGGAGAAACTGGAGAGATTACAGGTGGTTCTGAGCTCATGTTCCTTTGTTAGTTGTGCAATATTCCTGTGGGAATAAGGTGGTAGGTGGTCACTTAGTGCATCTAGTAGGGTACTTGAGGAGGTAGAATTACATGGGTTGGTAACCAGAATCCAGTCCAGGATAGATTGTTGGGAGTTATTTTTGCCATATCTTGTTGGTCTATTAATAATTTGAGTGAATCCAAAGAGGTTCATGCTATGGAATTGCTGAATTTGTAGATAAAGACTGCCAGTCAATGGTGTTATCACTCAGGAGGATAATTTCCTTTGTGATTGTATCTGCTATCCAGGATAGTATGTTTTCAAGTATTTGAATGTTTTGTCCTGGGGAAATATATAGCACAGCGATGCATATGCTCTTGGTTCTAGTCTGCTTTTCCAAATTTTTGGATTGTGCCTGTACAGGCAGTTACTGTGAGCATATTTGGGAAGATTATAGCTATTCCACCATCTTTTTGTGTGTTCTACTGAGCCTAGTAATATTATAACCAGGGGTATTGCAGCATCTTTTATTTCAGGATTTTGCCAGATCTCTGTTGTGGTTAGGATATCTGGGTTGTGTTGAGTCATCCAGGCATGAACATTTAATTTGTCATTTTGTTGCATATGTGTATAAGGTTTAGACTGACTATTTTTAAACTTTTAAGGTATATTCTTTGGTTTGGGAGTTGGTTGGGACCGGGGTTGGGGTGAATGTCACCACACTGATGGATGGTGGAGAAAGATGGTTTGTTTATTATGGCACTTTTAGTATAGATGGGTAAAAGTTTTACATTGGGACTAGCAGTTTTTTTAATATTTTTGGGTTACAACAGTGGAATGGAGTTATGGAAAATAAGCTTGAAAGGATTTTTGAGTAGCTAGTGGGAAGATGGTTGATAGATGAGGGTGAAGTAATGGCTGAGGTATGCTTATTGATTATTACTGCTGGTGGGGATGTTAGGAATGAGATGAGTAGGATGAATAAGGTGAACAAGAGGAGAACAGCATGGTTAGTGTTGTACAAGTCTTATAGTATAGTGAGGTGAGGAAATAAGCAGTGATAGTGTGGAGAATAGGTAGGTTTTGATGGAGATGGACCAGAGTGATATTTGAGAAGGAATTTGGAGATGATATAAGAAGAGCAGTTTGTAATTGGATAGTGCAGTTAAACACAGGATAGGAGGATGAGTAGAGGAGGTGGAGTTAACTCCACCTTTTGGTGGTGTTACTCTGGAACAGGCTGCCCATCTATGTCAAGCAAAGTTCTTCATTAGCACTCTTCAAGAAAAATCTTGATGAGTGGATGGGAAATAAGAAATACACCCCAGGCATCACTTGTGTGTCTCTGCTTGACAGTGGCACAGGAAAATAACTTTCTTGGGTAGCGTAAGCCAGGGAACCTTGTTGGCTAGGCTTATGTAGGCCCTTGGGCCGATAGCCTAGTATCTACCTATGAACTGATGTATACATTTAGATGTAGCAGGGGGGTGGAATTGGGGGTAGGGTAGTGGAGTGCATGCAAGGGCTGAATGGCGTAGGCTGTACCACAGTGGAGTAAGTACCAGGAAACAATCAATAAAATGGCAGCAAGACAGGATGTAAAACAATTCCTGATAACTTTAAAGGAAGTAATATAAGCTGCTTGATTACTGTTAAGATGCACTTAAGTTAACTGCAACAGACAGTATTTCAGTGATTTTGGTTTGAAATGAATTTAAGTAGGTAGGGGCTGAAGCTTATGCCCTGGTTTTTATATTGTATTTTAACTCTGTTTTCAGCCAATTTCAGTTGTTTATTTTTTTTTTTTGGGGGGGGGGGTAATGGTATTAGCAGACATGTATCTGCTAGAGTACAATAAGAATAGATTATTGTTGGGTTTGGGAGGTCCAATAGGTGTATGCTTGGTGACCTCTGAATTAATTAGTTTTAAATGTGCTGTACAGATTAAAACTCTTATTATTATTATTATTTTTAACACACTGTAGGTTATGTCACTATTTTCAAAGCAGTTATATTTAAAAAGCTAATACACAGCAGTTTTGAATTACGTAGTTCCTACTCTTTAAGAGTCTTGGGTCTGTCTGGAGAGCCTTTAGTTTGATTTGGAGCTGGATATACAGTTTGAGGTCCTTCAGTGGAAAATCTGTCCCAGGAAGCTGAAGTGTGGAGATTACTTTGTGTTGAAATGATAGATTAAGACTGAGCAGCTACAGTAAAAAAAAATGGAAAATAGATAGAAAGTCTTTGAACTGTCACAGCACTTCATTTTATTGTTATGGACTTTATTTGCTTTTTCCAGGGATATTTTACATTGCTATAGTAAAATATGCTAAAGTGTTAATTTAGCTTTACCTTCAGCAGTATAAGGCATGTGGGTGGGAGTGGGCATGTCCTTCCAACAGACTCAACACTACAGTACAGAACTCAGTGATACAGAAGTGAGGGAAAACAATATAGTTCTTTAACTTTAATTTGATTCTTGGAAACTGCCCTACATAGTTTTTAACATTTCTGCTTTTGTTTTGGAGTGAAATTCAGCTTATTAATTCTCTTGGTAGTGAGATTGTCTTAACCTTTGCAGCAGAAATTGTCAGACATACTATGCAATCAGTACACTGGGGGAGAGTAACAGATTAAAATAATTAGGCTTGCTTGGTGGTTGACATGGGTAGATAAAGTACTATTTTCTATGTTCCAGAGCTCCTGGAAAAAATAAACAATTCAAGAGTTGTGTACTTTGTTTCTTTAAAAAAAGTCAGTATTTCAGTCAAAAGTCGTATATTTTATTTATAATTTATATGTTACTTTACACTGTTGCTTTGCTTCCACATTATTTTGAACAACACAAATGTAAATAATTAAAAAAAGGCCTTCTGAATCTTGAGCACCAAGTAGTACTTGTAAAGTTGTTTCCATAAAGTGATGCTGAAAAATCAACGGTTAATATTACAATCAAGTGCTTATTATAGGGTGTGTGACTATGAAATGTCCGTTAGTGTGACGTACAGTTACTTAGACTTCCATTGGGAATTTTTGGACATGCTACCTTTTTTACCTAGTGTGTGTGTGTGTGTGTGTGTGTGTGTGTGTGTGTGTGTGTGAATATACTGTAACAACATGCGATAGTGCGGTATATGGTTGCCTACTCTAGTTAAACCTAGGCAATGATCATTTATAAACTGTATGAAATGTCTTTACTGCTGCTACATTACCGTTTAGGATGATATTGCAAACAGATGCTTTCAGTGTTTGCTTTACATGGATTAAGATTAAGGGTATGTCTGACATATATGAATACACCAGACGAGTTATTCAAGCAGGTGAGAAAACAAGTTCATATATTCACACTAAAGTCTCCCTTAGATCCTTTCAATCTACAAATACGGTACCTATTGCTGCATATTGTGTTTGGGATTTAAACCTTTTATTTTTCTAGTGCAATAAATCATTAACATTGGCCACAGATTTGCTAATGTTTTGGTTATAACTGTTATATATGTTAATATAAGTAACATGGCATGGGATGCATCAGGCAGTCCCTTTAACAACTGATGCATTGATTAGTACAGCAATATATCACAACTGGATGTGGGCTCTGCTGGGATTTACTCCTACTTGTCATGATGTAGCCACAAAGACAAATTTTAAGTCAAGAGCAAGCAAATCCCAGAATAATCAATGCCCAAAAAATGACATACTAATATTCTACCATGCCATTTATTTATTGATTTTGTTGCTTATATACTATTAGAATTATTATTATTGCTACTATTTTACAGTGCTGCTTCACAGCAAAAAGAAGTCTTTTTTCTTGAGGTAACATTTCTGTTTGAAGAATATAGTACTAAATAAGTTATACAAAACTACTAAATCCTACACACACACACACACACACACACACACACACACACACACACACACACACACACACACACATGCGTTCCCACACATTCTGAGACATATGGAGCAATGGTGATTTATTTTTAAATGATATTCTGTGACCTTGACAATTTAAAGCATACTGTGATTTAATAGTTATATCAGTCTCCTCCCCTCTTCCCTGTACATGCGGACAGAAAGAGACACACACACAGATGCACACATCACATCATATATGTAACAGTTAGAGCAGACAGTAATAGAATTTGAGTGTTGCTTTGATACAGCATGTTTGCAATATGCTGCTTCAGTATGAGTTTAATTTTCTGGAAAGACTATAAGAGGAACAGTATAATTTTTATTAACATTCCTAATAGAATCCACTGTTTAACTGCATAGTTTATTTTGCCCTCAGTTAGTCATAGCTAAACAAATCTAACTCTTCAGTACATCATATACTCAAAATACTAATACTTTGCATGTTATACAACACATAAAAGCAATTATTTTCTGTGCAGGAAATAACATCTATCCAAACATGACTGCAAGATCCCACAGCCAGAACCTCTATAGATATCACCTCTGAGAGTGAACAGTCTTGGAGAAAAGGGTATAGATGAAAACCAAACTAAAACTCACATTCTCCCTGTTCCCTATGACCTATGAACAAATTGAAAGGAAAGCATCTGTGACACAGACATTTCTGATGTACTGAAATGTTGACTGTATCTGATGTTGACTAGGATCTTTCTGTGGTGACTTTCTAAGACTCACTTAAATGCCATATGACAAACCTGTATATCTCACTTCAAAAATGGTGTTTAACTCTTGACAAGGTTATCACAGATACTGAGGACAAGGTTCACTGATACCAGTCATAAGAATCAAATCTGCCCTTTGACAGCATGATAAGTAAAGCTGTACACTGGAAAGCAATCTGTTATGGAGCATCCTTATAACCTATACTGTTCATACATTTGTTTTCCAGTGTTCAGGCCTGAAGGGCATTCAGAAACACTGATGCTTTAGGAGCCACATCATATGACTATTCCCCTACCACGGTTTCAAAAATTTTTAGTCTAGCAATTGGTGTAGAGGGTTAAATCTGTGAGCTGTAGTTCCAGTGGTACGGTTTGGTCCACTACATCTCTTATATGACTTATGTGTGAACTCAAGCAAGTCGGTTAATCAGACAGTGCTTGGGGGCAACTTGGAAATTTGGGCTTGGCTCTTAATATTCCCCTGAAATGCAACCCTACCTATCCATCGTCTTGAAGACTTTTAGTTATATAATTATCCCTCTGTGTAGATATGTTTAAATTTATAATGAAGTTACTGTTCTTATAATATTTAAGTAATATATAACAATATAAATCTAAATACAAGCAAGTGCGCAAAAACTTATCCTTAAAGGCCCTAAAATCAAGAAGAAATTTTACTCTGTAATAATTATACTGAACTGTGAAAAGGTCCAGAACTATGTATCTGTCTTTATAGTCCAAAGACCATAATGAAGTTATTGATCTTGTGAAACAGGTCCAAAGTATTCAACTATTCAGTAGTATAAACACAAAAGGGAGAATTATATTCCATAACAGATCTTACCTATACTTTACAAAGTCCACCCGTGATTTCTTTGTCGTTTTTGATATATTTTTAAGGAATAAACCCTTTTGCCTTATTGATTTTAATTGTGTTAGCACAAATATTAAATGTATGCCCTCTACTTACAATTATTTCAAGTTTTTTAAAGTAGGGAGCCTCTTCTAGCATATGGTGTTGAAACATTACTTGCTCTGGAACTCTATTACCAAATATCATTAATTTACATTTATAGCCCACAATGAAATCTCTTGTAAGTAATTGTTCAGATTATTCAAATCAGACTCAGTTTTTAGTATCACAGATGTTTCATAGTCACCTGCATACTTACTGATCCAATAATATTCATGTTTTGCTAAGTCAGAAAATGGGGGTTTAGAGGAACTAGAGCCTGTGCTGCTGCATATTGTGCTCTTCCTGATAAACAATTCATTATTCATTTAACGATTGAGTTCACTTTATACCTTATTAAACGTTCGTAGATTGATTTTTGAGATAGGATGTGAAATGCTTTCACTGGTTCAATGTACAACAGTTAATCCTTGATCATTAGCTATAGAGACAAAGACATAAAATTCAGTCAGATTAAAGTTTTAATATATGTTGACTTAGTGAAGACTTTGATTCTGTTCATCACAACTCTATTTTGAAGTCGTCGTCACAATGGAAGTTCAACAAGTATTTAGTTGGGTGGATTGCTAATTAGTTATTTAACAGGAAGGCCATTGTTTGTATCTGTAAGATCCAGGGAAATAAATCTCAATAACTGCCTCTCTCTCAGGGATCTGTATGCGGTCCCTTCTTATTTCATGTATTTATGGTAAGCTTTCCAGAGAGTCCAAATGTTGGTTAGAAAAATTTGTAGATGATGCCAAAATTGCAAGGATAGTAACACTGATGGGAGATAATCAATAATTGCAAAGTTATTTAAATAAATTATGTGAATGGGCTCAGGGTAATATAGTTTGTTTGCTAAAACCTAGGTTCTGCATTTGGTAGAACAAATATTACATATCTATATGGAATGCATGGGGAGATTTGGGAAGTTTGTGAGCAATATGAGAACCTTGGAATTTTGATTGACAATGATTTGCAGTTTTCTGGCCAAATAAATAAGGTCTTGAAATCATGTTATACTGCTATACACACTATATTTAGAGTGATGCTCATTATGGATGAGAAGATACTAAAATAAATACATAAAGCCATAATAAGACCTATAATGGAGTACAGAGTGGGTCTTGTGTATATTCTAAATCACAAATAAATAAATTAGTAAAGGTACAAAGATTTTTCATCAGGTGAATCCATGGCATGAAGGAAGTCAGTTATCCCTGAGAGGCTGAAAAAGCTGAAATTATATATAGAGGTGATTTGATATTTGTGTGTGTGTGTGTGTGTGTGTGTGTGTGTGTGTGTGTGTGTGTGTATATATATATATATATATATATATATATATATATAAAAATATATATATGTGTATGTATGTGTGTATATATATATATATATATATATATTTATATATATATATATATCAATTTATATATATTATATATACAAAACGAGATGATGTGGGGTGCACTGGGGCTGAATTTTATTATCTATGGAAAAATGACTAGGAATAACACCAGTTTGTTTAAGCTAGGCATAGTAAATGCAAAACAAGCATCAACTGATGAACCTATGCTGTGCAAACTCTAGTCCCATTACTTCTATATCTGTAACGTTTAACAAATCCAGTAGGCATCTTTGCTAGTAATGGTGTCAAACATAATGGCTTGTAATAACTTACTTGTAAGGTATGTATATCTGGAGGTTGTCCATAGTGTAGGAAGTGTATCAGTCTGCAGTAAATTATTACATATTCTTTATAATATTGGCAATTATTCTTACTGCAGGCACACAATCAGGCTTCATGAACTACCACCTCTGATCTTAGAAAGTACATTTGAAACACCTTTGTTGTTATTGTGAGTTAGAAAGTACATTTTGAAGCATCTTTGCTGTTATTGTGGGACAATAACCATAATATGCTGTATTACTCCAGTCAATTTCTTGAGTCAAGGTTTATTTTCTGAAATCAGTATTAAAAACCTACCCTGAATTCTTCAGCTATCTCTGGTCATTTATTTATCAGTTTGCTGCCAACTATCAGGGAATTCACTGTCTGTTTGGACTTGGTCTTAGAGTTAACTTATCTGTAATAATTCTTTTTATTATTGGTGTCATAGGATATGCCTTTTTCAAATTCCATTCTTCCTGAATAATCCTTAACTGCATAAGTTATGATAATTTATTTACTGCAGATTTATTACTATTGGTTGAGTATTTCTTATACGTATTAAATTTTTTTTTTCACTTACAAAATTTGTAGACTATAACTCTGCCAATATGGTAATCTCCTTTTTCTTTTACTTTTTATACCATATTTAACTATGCATTCCACTGAATCAGTAAATATTTTTGTAAGGTGTTGAAAGAATAACTTTCTCCTGCATTCTTGTACAGTGTTTCTCCAATCCACACTTTACGATTTTCTTTTAGCCTAGTGTATATGATATATTTTGTTGACTTAAATAACTAACCAGCTTGCATTATTCTTATATGATTTACATAATTTTGCTGTCTGTAGTCCAGCATATTTTAAGCTTACTTGATTCAGGATTTTGTCCTTTTCAGTTTTTGAATCACTAATTTTGGATTCTCTTATATGAGAGCATAAGTTTAATGGCTGCACTCACAGGTGGTGTTGGGTGAATGACAAATGGCACTTCAGATTACTGCTTAGTAAAGAAAAAAAAATACTAATTATCTGCTTTTTTCTATGAGTGGTTAAGCTCACACACACACACACACACACACACACACACACACGCGCGTGCGGAGCAGTTTAGAACCAACTGGATTCATGACATTTATCTGGTTATGATATCATTTCACACAATTTTCATTACATTAATGGTAGACACAACTAGGCTTGCAGACATGTTTCCCCTTACATCTTACATTCATATTCACTGGGTCACACAACTGCCACACAACTCCTGCCTAGTAGTTTTGTTTTAGTCCTGGGTTATTTTATGTATAAAACTGTTAAAAGGAAGCTCCCAGAAAAAGGGTTAACAAGCATAATGCTACCACTCTGCAGTAAGCAATGCAATCATGATGTAGTCCCATAACAATTAGGTATGTGTTGTTATAGTGTGAACTTGCCACATAATAAAGCCAAGTATTCACAGAAACAGCAGTCACTGTGCAAGTGTGTGGACCATAGTATGCAAGGTCCTATGACCAGTGGACATTGGCAGGGATTTAGCATGCCAGATGTTATATGTGCTTATACAAACACCAAAGAAAAACATAGCTGCTACACAGGTGCATTTGGGAGCACATATAGGTGCGACACAATAAAGTGATAACTGATTCTGTAATATAAATGGGAAGGAAGGGATATGACAGGACACTTAGAAAGGGGAAAGGCCAAGTAAATGAGTACATAAAAGGACAAAGGGAAGGGTGTTATGGACTGGAGAAAGAAGGATATTTTTTGTGGGACAGGTGTTCTTTTTATATTTATAAGGGTAGAGAGGGAAAGCAGCATGGGTAAGTTGTGTGGCAGCATAGGAAGACATATAAAGACTGACAGGAAAGACAGTGACACAAAAGGAGAGGTGGTAATGATATATGCAGGCGGACAGATGGACAACTGAGATGGGATATGACACACAAGGAAGTGAGACACCATGATGGAAGATAGGGTGGAGTAAGGACAGTCTACTAAGCTGACCTTGTGGGTACCCACCCTGATGCCAGTCACCTCCATGACTGACATCTTCTGTGGACAATGCCATTAATGGCCTGTTGGTCAAGACTGAATGGCTACATAACTCTGCTACCCATATGATAAGATGCTACTGAGTGTTAATATGGGCAGAGCCTTACTTAGGACACATATACCCTGTTTTAGCCGTAACATGTCCTTATAGAGATGCACTTATTACCCCAAAATGTCAAGGACATAGTCAAATCATAGTTAGATAGCTACAGGCATGTTTATTTTTTCTGTCTACTCACAAAAATATTTAAAGCAGTTGCTCAGTCTCAGGTCGTTGACTGCTTAAACAGACACTGGCTTCTCAATGAAATGTGAAATGGTACTAGTAAAAATAAGTGTGCATATATTTGAAAGGTATAATGCCCGCAAATCAGAGGAATATCAGTGCTGCACATTCCAGTCTTTTGATACAGTTAGTCCTGGCCTTCTTACAGTTAATTAGAAAAGGAATAGTGAACACTGCAGCACAGGGCAGAGAAAACACAGAGTATGAGGTAGTCATCAGTTAGACAAACATGACCTAAAGGGTTTTCTGTAATAATTACTGAAGCTTATTCCAGTGCTCACTGATCAGTCCTTTCCCCATCCAACCTTCAGATGTGATAAAGCAGAAATAAATATTTTTTTTAAGGAGAAAAGGAATGGGAGGGTACCGCTCTATGAAGGAGGTGGAACAGAGTGGGACAATTAGTGAACAGAAATCAAAACAGAGCGGGAGGAAACAACTAATCACAACAAATGTGGTACGCAGTGTCAGCTGGGGTTACTAGAGTTACTGTCTGGGGTGGTGCTTAGACACAGACCAGTCTAGAAGATGCAGAGTGAGAGGGCAGCGGAAGCAGCCAGCAAAATACTGGGATGTATCCTCAGGGCTGGGAGACAAGAACCAAAAAGGCAGTGCTCTTGCTCTAGCAAGTCCTAGTCAGGCCATGCTTTGAACTCCTTGTTTTCAAAGCTATACAAGGAGAGGGCACATCGGAATGGGAGATATGACCAAAGAATAGAGAGACCATATGTAGCAGGCAGGATATGACCCACATCAATAAGATCATATCAGGAACTTGAGAAGGAGTTGTCCTGAGGAGGAAGGATTGGCAAGAGAGATAGGGTCACAGACAGGAGTTGCAGGGCTAACTACACCCTAGATAGGTGGAAATAGTTAACAATGACAGTTGTGGAGCAGAATGCAATAGACTACCAGAATGGGTAATATAGAGGAAAATCCATTTAAGGCAAGTAAAAGGGGGTGGGACAAATGGAAAAAGGTAAAGAGGAATATAAGGATGAAGGTAAAGTAAAACACTGACTGTACATAATGGGCAGCAAAACTAGCTTATTGCCTCATTTTTGCTATCAAGCAATGAAAAGGAATGTAATGAATATAACTGAGGTAAATTTACCAAATACCATCTTCTGTGGGTGTGTTATCATCACTTCTCCCACTCATTCAATAATTCCCTAATAATAGCCTTCTGTTATGCAAAATGAAAAAAAATCGTGCATTGGACAATACTTACTAGAATATGGACACGTTTACAGCTAACCTGCTAGCTAGAACACATGACTGTTTCACTCCTGTAGCTGCTGAGCAAAGCTAGTACACAAGTTTTACTTTCTAGATCTGTTCTTTGAACGTGGTTTTCTTCATAATGAATCCTGCATGCACTTTTCTATAGCTCATCTCTGCATATAACACTAAAGAGGAAAATATAAAAATAACAAGTAATGTGAATATATAAAAATGCCACAAGTTTCAGAGCAGCTTTCTATTTATAGATTGTCTATATGCATCTAATTTTGTTGTACAGCTAGCTTGATCAGTTTTTGTCACCCCATGCTCTATTTCTGTACCTCAAACTTCTCTGTTCTTTTACTTGAGCACTGCTTTCAACTGCATAGCTAATGCTGTTCTAGTCTCAGTGGCAGTGCTGTGTTGCTGCAGTGTGGTCGTTAAATTATTTCTGTCAGTAATGTATTTCTTTGTGTGTGTATTTGTATGCGTGCATGCATGTGTGTGTCTGTGACTCTGTATAAAGCTCATCAGCTTAGTCTCCTTGCTCAGTCTTAAGAATTTCCACTGAAGTATTTATGACATCTGTCATAGTAACAGTGTTTTGCAATGTCATTGTCAGAAATGTGTTATTTGATGGAAGATTTAAATTGAATAATTAATAGATACAATATCACCATACTGATACTGACACAGTTAATTCTGCAATGACTTAATTTATGCACTGAATGAACTGTTCATATGAGTGTGGTGTCGAAGTTGTGGTTCTCTACACCACAACACCATTGCCTTCTTGTAAATGTTGTTGTTCTAACTGTATCATGTGGTTCCCACCAAAAACAATTGTCTGGATATGTATGAAAATGTGAATTTTGGAGAGTCCTCATGCTTGAGAAATTAAGTACTGTCTAGACATTTTCCCTGAATATGAACATAAAACTTGGTACGAACTTTTTGTAGTTGGTGCAGTGCTTTTCAAACTATATTAACCAAACTTTACTAGTAACTTGGGTATTTACCCTAAAAAAACATATAAAATTCATACAGTTGAATTACAAGGTCCTACATATTTATACACAGCTTGCTTTCATGAATACAATGCTCCTAATAAAATTTGTGGATATCCGTCAAATCATTGAGGATTGAAGTTACTAAATAATGGAATACATCTGAGTGTCAAACTTCATATCCTGCAGAAAATGATGCTAATTCAAATCCTATTGTTCTATCAACTTTCTAAGTTTATTATTATTTCATACTCTGGTTTGGGTCTAATGAAACAAACAATGAGTTCATCATTTTGGATTTGCTAGACTTTACAAATCTTTTTATACAATGTATAGTTTTATAGCTATCATTAACCAGTTGGCTGATATGATCAGAATAAACTCAAAGTTGGCTCTGCCAATATACCTAGGTCCTTAAATAAATCCACATTTTCAGTCACTATCACTGTGTACTATAAAATAGTCACTCTTCAATCTATGTCTCCCAAATCTCATATGCTTATTTTTTATGCATTTGTCAGCATATTCTCCTGTTCTTAACTGGTCAAATTAGTCAAATTCATTTGCAGACATGCCCTATTCATAAAATATGTAATCAGTTAATGCAGGTTACTGACTTCTGCCTTTTCAGTGAAGTACAGTGCACTTCAGTGAGAGGTAAAATTTATTGTGTATAACTGATCCTTTATACCTATAATGTTCTAATTTTTTTTCCAGATGTACTGTTCTGACAATTCATAGGACACCAGGCTGCTGGAATTGTAGAAGAGCAGAGATCAACTGTTTGGTCTAAAAACTATTTATAGGTTCATAAGTGTTTACTAGGCAAATGACCACCAGGGCCTTTTTAAGCCTAGCCATGCATCCCAAATCTCTGTCAAGTTCTGGTACCCTTGATAAATGCAATCAGGTGCTTGGGAGGTGAAACATTTACAGATTGCCTCTGTCCATCAGAGACATAGGTGTCAAACCAGGGACGAATTTCCTGTTCCCCATCCAATTGTCCAAGTTGCACATGAATTGGGTTAGGGAGAAACTCTGCTTCACAGGGATGGGGAGCCTGTTCCAGAGATGGGGTAATCACTGAGATACATACCTGTCATTCCAGCAGGTCATATTTATATAGCAGGCAAGGTTCAAGTCCTTAGAACAGGTAATTCTGGTTCTGCTTGTTTTGTGGATATGCAGGAGGTCCATCAGAGTGGGGTCTGGCAATGCCCTGTATTCTAAGTCTCATAATACAGTATCTTGGGGAATTCCCCTTACTGCAAACTGTAGTGATCTCAGAGTCTGTACATATGAATATCCGAACATTAGGCTCCACATCAGAGGGTGCTAGTGCCCAAAAAAAAAAAAAAAAAAAAAAAAACATGGCTTACCATTTTTAGAGTTAATGTCAGGTTTCACTGTGTTGTCTATAATTCACGCATTAGCAGTTCACACATTTGTTTGATGCACTTCTTTCATGCAGTTCTTTTCTCAGTATTCTGCTCTGGGTGCAAAGAGAAGAATACTTTGAGAATATATCCAAGTGATTTACATAGCCTCATGACATCTGCTACAGCAAGGACAGAAGCTATTACCTTGGTTCATAGGTAGGTACTAGGTTATTTGCCCAAAGGCATTTATAAGCCTAGCCAGAATGTGTTGGCTTTCGCCGCCCCCTTAGATTAGTTCCCTGTGCCTCTGTCCAGCAGAGCCATTGAAGTGATCCCTGAGGTAAACTTTCTGTTTTTCATCCACTCGTCAAAGTTTCTTTTGAAGAGTGTTAGCGAGGAGCTCTGCCTAATGTAGATTGGGATCTTGTTCCAAAGCATGGGAAGTCTCTGGGACAGGAATCTATCCTTCCAGCACGTCCTATTCATTGTTGTGGTGAGGTTTAGATCCCTAGAGCATGTGGCTCGAGGGGATAAGGTTTTCTTTAGTGGTGCATGCCCATCAATTCTGGGTTGGACATGGCCTTGTATGTCAGGCAGAGATCACCTCTGAGTAGGCGGTACGCAACTGAGTAGAGCTGTAGTTTCTTCAGTCGAGCTGCATAGGGCATCTGTTTGAGGCCAGTGATCCTCTTGGTGAGGTACTTCTGTGGTCTTTCCAGCTGTTGCAGGTGTCTTGTAAGGTACATCCCAAATGGGGCGTTATACTCTATGATGGGTCTAATGAGTGATGAGCAGAGGGCCACAATGACCTCTTTTGATCTGGATGCGAACCGTTTTGTGATTAGATGGGCCATGTAGAAGGATTTTCTAACCACGTTGGCAATGTGATTATCAAAGGTGAGATTACTATCTACTTGGGTCCCCAGATCCCTTATTACATCTTCCGTATTTAGGGGACTACCACCTATGAAGTAGTTGCTGGGTACTTTGTTTTTTCCAAAGGGGATAACTATGCACTTTTTGGCATTTAGCTTGAGACCATGATTTTGACACCAGGTATCCGTCTCAGTGAGACCCTTTTAGAAGATGTCTGTGTCAGCTGGAGAGTTAATTATATCCCCTAGTTTGCAGTTGTCTGCAAACTTGGTCAGCAATAGTCCTCCTGTGCTTGCCTGTACCTCTGAGACGTATATGCCGAACAGGAGGGGGTCCTAAGACTGAGCCCTGGGGAACACCACTTGTAACCGGTTTAGAGTCGGACCTAGCTCCCACAACTCTCACCATGTGGGTTCTGTCCGTGAGCCAGTTGGCAACCCATCTTGTGACGGAGGGGTTTATGTTCAGGCTGGTGAGCTTGTCTATAATACCAGAATGGGGAATAGTGTCGAAGGCCTTAGCGAGGTCTAGGTAGATTGTGTGTACCACCTTTCCCTTGTCTATAACCTTGATAACTGTCTCAAAGAAGTCCACCAGGTTTAGGAGGCAAGATCTGCCCTTAAAGCCGAACTGGGTAGGGCCCAGTGTTTGGAGGTTCCCAATGTCTCTGTTAATGAGTTCCATGATGATGCGCTCCATAGCCTTGCAGACCAAGCTAGTCAAGCTTATAGGGTGATAGTTCCTGGGGTCTGTTGTGGCTCCACCTTTGTGGAGCAGAATAACCGTTGCTGTGTGCCACTCTATGGGTTTGAACAGTGTGTTTAGGGGAGGGGTTAGTTTATCTTTGAGCCCGTGTAGGACGCAGCCTGGGACACTGTCCAGTCCCATTGATGTTGTGTTTTTGGCTTTGGAGAGGGCTGTTTTAACCTGAGTGTCTGTGATTTCAGGGACTCTACATTCTTCTGGTATGGTTATGGGCCCTTTTGGGGGTGAGGGGGGGGTGATGTTTGAGCTGAACCTGCCAGGATGTTGGCGATATCGGTTGGTTCAGTGTATTTTGTGCCATTCTGCACTAACTATGAGCAGATCTAAGCATTGCCACTTAGATTCTTGACATAGCTAAAGAATGCCTTGTGTTATCTTTGGAGTACTTGGCAATTTTTCTTTCAAAGCTCACCTTGGATGATTTTATGAGGGATCGTAGTTTCTTGCTGATACTGATCAGGGATGTCTTCCCTTCTTGGGATTTTACTCTTTTCTGTACTAGTTTTCTCCTTCTATTGTATAGCTTGTTTATGGTAGGAGTCCACCAGAGTGGTTTCCTTTTCTTGGAGGAGCAAGTCTTGGTTTTGCTTGGGATGGCATGATCCATGCATTCTTGTAGGTGCCCGTAGAATGCATTAGTAAAGGATTTTGCAGCTTTGACAGCATTATCCTTCAGCATGGGGGCTTTGAAACTTTCCACCTTGGTCTTAAGTAACGTGAAGTTTGCTTTTGAAAAGTTTTTCACGGTGGTTTTCTTGTTCAGGGGTGGGGGCGGAATGTGGATATCCAAAGTGATTTGTTCATGATCAGATCTAACCAGTGAGGGGTTGACCTCCAGTGTGGAACACCGGTCCCCCATGTTGGTGATGACCAGGTCCAATATGTTGTCACCTCTGGTGGGAGTGTTGACCAGTTGAATCAGGGCGTTTGAGTTTATAAATTCTAGGAAATGTTGGGCAAGGGAGTTAGTACTTGAGTAGTTCTCCCAGTTAATGTTTGGGTAGTTGAAATCACCCAATATTAAGGTGTTTGGTAGGACCTTTATGTTTCCCAGTGTTTCCAGAAATGCGGAATGGGGGTCCTGGGACATAGTGGGTGATCTGTAGCAAGCTACAATTTGAATTGCAGATTTGCCCATTGTTAGTTGCACGTGGATGATCTCTGAAGCATCGTGCTGTGCCACTAACCTGGAGGTGGGGGTATCCTTGATGAATATGGATACGCCCCTGCTTTTGGATTTTGGTTTGAGTTCTGTGGCCAAAATGTATGGTATCATACCTCTCAACCTGGAAACCATCAAAAATCTGGACAAGGCCCATGAAAAATAGGTACAAATCTGTACGCTGATTAACATGTAATTTGCATACATAAGTACGTACCCCACCCACTCCAATGGAATTGTGGGATACCAACTTTCAAACAAATACTGAAGAACAGACAACCAAAATATGGCAACAGAGTCTCCCTGCAGCCACTCCAATGTCCCATTATCTGGCTATTTCGCCCCATTTACCATAAACCCTAATGTGTGCATACTGCTTTACTTCTACAATGATTATTTGGTTTTTATTTTTACATTTTGCAGCACATCAATGCACAAACACTAACAGACATCTGATAAAGCAATACTGTCTCACGATGAAAATAGACTTGGCATAAAACTTCTCTGCCCTTGAAACTCACATTCATTGAAACAGCATTGAAACCCGCACCACATCCAAAGAAAATGCATGATCTGGCCCGTGGTGGATAAAGATTACCTTTGGGCTGTTTTCAAATCATTGGCCCCCTTGTACACAAAACAAGAAACATACATGTGTTCTTTTCTTTGAGACACCTTTCTGACTTTATTTAGCTATATGCATTGTATAATACAGAACACTTGTTAGACAGAGCACATTTTAAATTTATTGTTTGAGTGAACATTTTTACAGTAGGTTGTACTGTAGGCAATGAAAGAAAATGCATGAACCAATAACTATAAAACTGCCCGATTCAGAACATTTCAGACCACAAGCACTCAGGTCACACTAGTCACAAAATGATGCAAAGATGCATCTTTTTGGCTTCATGTTATGACTGACCCTTGTAACTCATGGCTACTCAATCAGGGGCTTCTTTTTTTAGACAAATCCCCATACAGCATTTACAATCCACCCAGCTTGCTAGAAGACCAACTAGATTTATTTATTTACTGATTACTCTCTTAATTCAATTTAGGGAATTACTGGGTACAAAGCAACAGAATAAATCCCATAGGAGGATGCCAACCAATCACAGGATATGAACACACACACACACACACACACACACACACACACACACACACACACACACACACACACACACACACAAAACCTTACTTGTATGCAGCACAACATCTAGGGGCAATATGAAGTAATGCCAGTTCATTCATGTATTTGTAATATGGAAGCAAATCAGAACCCCCAGTGAAAACGTGCACAGGCATGGGTGAGCTATGCAAGTTCTTCATGGAAGGCATCACAAATGAGAACTGAACCAAAGAATTTGGAGGAGTGAATTAGCAACAATTGTGCAAGCTTGTCACCAGTGCCACACAATGGTTAAAGAAACTAAATCCTGACTATTACCTGCATGCAAATGATGCTTCAGACTACAGAATTCTAGAAGCATTTGGTAATGTTGGATCCATTTTTGTGCTGTATTGTCAACGGAACCCAAACATTTAATAAGGAAACTACTGCTGCATGCAAACGTATGGCACACTGCTCATGTCATTTGATGCATTACAGACATCTTTAGTAGAAGTATTTATCAAAGCCTACTGCTAAAACTCATATGACCTCCTTTGGTAAAAACAACTGACTAGGCAAAAAAAAAAATCATGGAATGTTGTCGCCGAGGTGATTGCCATCCACTCATCTAAAATGTGCATCATCAGCTCTGCTTATTGAATCAGAAATACATTTTTTCAGACATGGAAGTCTTCCTGCCAGTCACGTAGATTTGTTCTATCACAATATTGATTTCATTACAGTACAATGAATGGCAAAAATAAATGGAAGTGAGAGTGATGCTGCTACGAATCAAGAAGCCGCTCACGAATTTTGGCAAATTACTTTAAAGACTGAGAGCGAATAAATGATAAAATAAAGGGATTCAATTGCATCTGATGGGGTGAACTGCTTTCACTCATATTATTCTACTTCTACAGGGATTGGTACTATATTTTTCTTTGACAGGATATTAGTAACAGATTGAACATTTGTGCATTTATTGTCTTTACTGAACACAAATACAATCTTGCAATCTTTTTATAACCGAGTCTTCTTAAAATTATATACACTGATATTCTTTATGTTCCAGAGATCAGACTGACTCTTGTTTTAAAGGCAATGAGTTCTAGTCATACTCTGTCACCCCAAACAAAATATGTGTTCCCTACATCATACACACACAGACATCATTTGTTGTTTCCTTACCAGCAAAGTAAAAGTCCGTTTACGGCGGCAGCAGCAAAAATGTCCAAAACCAGCCCATCCTTCTTGGCAAAGCTTTCTGTTCTTGACAGCCAGCAAGCAAAGCAGTTTAGTTCTTCTTGGCACAAGCAAAGTAGTTTATTAAAGCCAGCCTGTAATTCAAAAAGTAAAGACAGCCTGTAATTCCCGCTCGCAGCCAGCCAGCCGGAAATGATGACTTGAGCTCCTTGGCTGGTAGCGCTGATGGAGCTGACATCATCGCACATGTGATGACGTCAGCTCCGACAGCGCGGAAAATTCAAAACATAAAAAAAAAGCAAAAAAAATCGGAAATGAAGGGGTGTCACTCGGGAATCGTGGCACCCCTTCATTTGGACCCTAAAACTCGGTAAAAACCAAGTAATTCGGTATGGTTGGGAGGTATGTATGGTATGAGTTTTAGCCTGGTAGTGCTGGGGTGCTGTCTGGAGCCTTAAACCAGGTTTCTGTTACTGCACATATATTGATTTTCTCCATACTGAGGAGTGCCTTGAGTGCATGCATTTTGAGGTTTAGACTTCTGGCATTGAGCAGCATTACCCTCAGTTTTTTGATACTTGTGCTATTCATGGCGGTGGGTTTGTCTTTTGAGCCTTGCCTAAGAAAGGCACTATGGGGGTGACAAGAGCCTTGGCCAGTATTTGAAAACCTAAGGGTGACAGGTGCAAGCCATATCTAGCGAAGCAGCGTGGCTTGTCGAGCATGTCATGCCTGATGGACAGACACTGGATCCCCTTTGAATGACACCAGAAACTTTGCCAATTGTTGAAATCAAGAATTCTTTCTTTATACCATGGTATCATTCTTGGTGAGGGCAGGATGCTACTCAGGGTCAGGGTCAGGGTCATACCGGCCTGGGCTACGTGATCAGAGAGCTCTTCCATGTCTCTTTTCATGTAGTCCAGGGAGGTATGGCTCAGGTCATTCACACCAACATGGACAATGACAGAGTCATATTTGTACTTGTTCTGGAGTGACCTGAGTGCTTGTGTTATGTGGCTGATCCTGGCACCCGACAAGCAGCTAACTGTAACCTTCTCCTTATTCAGCCTAGTGAGTGGGATGTCAGTGTGCCTGACTATAGCGTCACCTATTACTAGTATGTTGGGTATGTTATTTTGCCTTAAGGGCTGTGATTGTATGGCACACTGGTTTTGTGAAGTATGTGTTTCATGGTACCACACTTTTCTCTGGCAGGTAGTAAACACATTAAAAAAACATGCGATAGCAGTACTTAATTTGTTTTGACATGTTTCCTGGCTTTTACAGTTTACATACCATGGTCAGTGTGCTATAATATAACAGCTTATGTAACACAATAACTGTAAGAATCTGTCAGGGAAAAATACCATGACAACTGTAAAAATATAAAATATAAAAAATAACACTAATAATATATCAGCTTGCATGCCATCATAACTGTTAGAGTATAGCAGTTTACATACCATGAGTCTTTAAAAATATAGCAGCTTACCTACCATTGCTACAGTAAAATATGTTCATTATAGCTGCAACAATATGAAATATTATATACCAGTGTAACTAAGAATACAACAGGCAACGTGGAATCGTAAATGTAATTATTTAACTGCTTATGTACCACTATATGCACATTTTTTGTATCTACGTAAGTGTAAGAATGTGAGAGTCAGCTTATGTGCTATCACAAATGTAAGACTACAATTACATGCTATCTTAACTGTAAAAATGTGTCAGCTTTTGTAGCATGATAAGGTGGTTATGAACTAGTTGAAAAAAGAATTCCAACCGCTTTGGAGAATTTACAGAGTAATTCAGTGGCGAGGAAGTGTGGTAGCTCCATAGCAAAGCTAATTGATAAGTCACACTCTTGCAGTATGTATGAAGAAGTGATACTCAAACATAGGAGAACTAGTGAGTCAGAAAGGCTCTGATGGTACATAGGCAAGCTTTCCACCATCAAACTTATGACTCTGTATAGCATGCAAGTATTTTGATTTGTGTAACAGAATAATGATGCTGTGTGAAAAGCATCCTAGGCATTTATTTTGGTAGTTAGTTATTCAAAGTTTAGTACTAGGCTAATTGCCCTTGCGGTCTATTTAATGCCCAGCCAATTACTGCATCTGAAAATCCAACCCTGACCCTTGTGTCTGTACTCCTGTGTCTGTAAGGTAAACATCTTTAAACATTATGCCAACCCTTATATTTGCCTTTTGTTGACTGAGCTGCCCATCTAGGCAGTCCCTATTTTCAGTGAAGTCCTGAAAAGAAAATAACTGCTACATATGTTAGCAGACTTGAGAAATTCTTAAGAAACATAATAATTAAGACACTAGTCATGAAATTAACAGGTTTTATCAAAGTGTTATCATCTTGGACAATACTAAACATGTGTAAAAACAGTGCTAAAGTAGATTTAATGACAGATACATCAGACAGACATATTCTAAACAAGCAAGAAATTAGAGTTCTCCAAAACATCTCTGAGACAATTTTAAGTAATTAAACACACCTGTTGGAAATTCTCTTCATTTTGCAGACTTTAACACATTTTAAATGCAGTTTTACCGAACATGTACAATATTTGGCATCAAAGACCATGGCAATTGTCAAAACAGGGTCTATATTAGATAACCAAATGTTATCTTTAGCGAACGCTCACATGAGCGAAAATGCCAGAAATCGAAAGGGTGTTTGCGGGGTCGTGGTACAGTGAGGAGTGGGATATTTGCCCTTTCTTCACTGTAGTGCAGTCTCAGAGTCGGAATATATAGTTAGCGGGGGTGTGTGGAGGAATACCAAGTTCGATTACCGGCATTTTCGCTTTTGAGCGTTCGCTAAAGATAACATTCGGTTATCTAATATAGACCCTAAAATATAACAGCTTTAGCATGACATTGAAAGTTGGTGTATCTATAAAAATTCATTACATCACCATAGCATTGTGTGCTATGAAATAAATAAATCTGTAAAAGAACAGATGTAAGCCCAACTATGCCTTTTGAACAGCGGCTCTGACAAGAATACTTAATGAGGTTGCCATCTCAGAGTGAAGCATAGTAGATTTCCCTCAGGTAAAGTGTGTTCCTCATTATTTGTATGGCAATTCACAGCCCATCATGCCTCTCAGCCCACGTAGCAGTAACAAAGACAGTGTACATCGTTTAGGCTGTCCTCTCTTTTTGCCAGTATGCCTGAAATAATGAATCATTACCCAGCACCCCACTCCATCTCAACTCTTACCTACATACATCTCATCTGTGTCTCTGTGACATGCCATCTGTACATGTGTTACTCATGGCAAGATATAAATATGCTCCACACCTAACTGCTTTGTATGCCACACATCACCGTGACAATGTGTGCTTTCAATAAAGCAGCATAGCACAGCATATCTACATGGTATACGAAGCAAGCTCAGTATAGCTGTCTGTGTGTTTGTGAGTGCACGTGCAAGTACTGAGGTTGGTCCTTCTTCCTGCAACCTTATCCACTATTTAAGGGAAGCATCTAATCCAGAACAGAAGAGGGGCCACTCAACACACACTGGATAATAGTGTCTAGTTGTCATACATTACATTGCAATTCAAGGACTGTTTTAGATGTTTCCAACCCCTACTTACAAGAATCAGGAATACGTTTTGTATAATAGAGCAGAAGGTTCATGTGCAGTCAGCTACACTGAATTGCCTTTTCATACCCAAACTGGAGTAATGTCCTTGTACTGATCTGTATCACATAGTAATATGGTTCGGTACTTATAAAGCATACTTTCCCTCTGTCAGTGCTATTACATAGAGCATATTGCAGTAAGAGACATTAGGGAGCCTACATAATACAGTTATTATATTCATATTGTTCTGTGAGAAAAACATTTATAATATCATTTCTAGATTTGTTTACTGTAATAAGCTGGCATCCATCCAAGTCTGGTTTCTGCCTTATGCCCATTGGTTGCTGTCACTGGCTATGAGTTTCCCAAATAAATAAATGGATTAGATCATTAAAATATACTACAGGTAGGAGGCTGCTTTTACCAGATTCAGTTCTGGACGGAGTAAATCATGTGTTAAAAAGATACACACTTAAAAAAAATAAATGAATGAATAATTAAATTAAAATGGTCAAAGGATTAAAAATAATACCAGCATTACAGAACTTGGGACAGTGATAGACAATGATTTACACTTTGATTAATGTTTATTTATAGAAGTCAGAAAAGCATATTGCATAATTCAACTAGTTGTAAAAAGCTTGTCTAGTCACTTCAGTAAGAGTGCTACACCACTTTACAACCCTCACTGATCAATCTTTGTGAATACAGTGCTGTATCTGCAGCATTCAACTCAGCCATATGGGACAATGGGGAAAGGTGGAATTATTTCTTAGCAGAAAAATCATAGGGATGGAAAATTTGAGCTATTCAGAATAGCTTCAGGCACTGCCACTGCATTCTGTTTTCTATAGGTTACTATGAGGAGATCTCTGACTAGTATATAATGCAATTTCTGTCCTAGCTCTATTTAAAAATCTACAGGGAGCCTAAAATAAATACCAGTGATAGAAGAAAATGATAGATATAGTACACATTGCCTTCCAAAACTATCGAATATACTTCCCTTTACAATCAAAAAATTCAGGCATTAAACTCCTTCAAAAATGTTGATATATGAGTATACTTTACTATGTCGAATCATCCGTTCTTCAAAGTGCTTTGGAAAATTATCAAGAGCCATTCATGTGAGAGAGAGGAAGACTGAGGGTGGGTGTATGGGTAAAGTAAGTGTGGGTTTGTATTTTTAGTGCTGAAACTTCTGGATATACTGAATGTTTCAGCATAAGGTGTGGGAATGCTTGTGCAAGTATTTGTGGGATAAGGCTAGAATGAGGTCTAGGGAAAGGGGTTGACTTAGTGTTGTGCAAATGTGCTGCTCTATGACGTGTACCTGAGAGTGTTGAGCTAAGGCAGTGTTATGGAAAGGCTTTTTGCTAAGGTAAATGGAGCCCCCAACTCTTCCTTACTGATGTGCGCTAACCTTAACCCTGCCCCTGCCTGTAACTTCACACTACGCCTTACCTTAACAAGCTCACATTCCATGCCACTACACAGTGCACAGTTAGTGGTAGTGTTTTAATTGATCAAAAGAGGAAACTGTTTGTTTAATTTTGCACTTGCTTGCTATATTGATATGTTATTTTTTCAGTATGTGCAGGCATCATTCAGGTGTGTTTTGATGCTTGTGTACTTCGATAGGTAGTAAAATGCAACAAGGGATTAACAGACTATGACAATCAAGCTTCTAGAAGGATGGTAGTTTGTAGTTAGAAGTCTGATAAGCAAACCCAAGACTCTATGGATTTATATCTAAACACAACATCCTAACTTCCAGAGTTTATATTTTCACTCAGAAGTTCAGAACAGTAAATGCTCTCTGATGAATCAAGCAGTATTTATGGCAGCAAGAAGGTAACTTTGCCAGGAGGGTTGGGGAAAGGGGTAGACAAGAGAGAGAGCAGCAGCACAGGGTCTCCATTTACAGTCAGAAATGTATTTGACACAGAACTCAGAAATGAGAATGACATTCATTACCAGGTCTAAAGAAGTGATAATATCGTAACATCTGGGATAAAATTAACTTGCCCAAGACACAAGACTCTGTTCACCGCCTAAAAATATGATCACAAATTTTGCAGATGCCTGTGTTTTCACTTGTGGGTATTTTTTTTTATTGCTTTCCATGCATGCAGACTGGAAACATCACTTATATGTTTCACAGATTAAGCGTGAAAGTCATGGGAGATGTTTTCAATTATATATGTCTTTATATTTTTTGACAAAGAATATCTTGCTGAGCATAATCCATTTTTAATGGTGTCCCTGGGAGGAAAGTGAAATAATATCGACATACAAAACAAGTGTGGCATACCCCAACTGTGCAACTTTTCGCAGAATGTCCAGATTTCTGTCTCATATTTTTGGTCTGTTTTTCATAAAAGTGTAGTTTTTCTGGCAAACCTGTAGCAAATCATTAAATATTGAAGTTAGAAAATGATAGACATTTGAGTTTCAGACTTCATACCCTTCAGAAAATTCACGCTAATGCAAAACCTGTTATTCTATCAGCATTCTAAGTTTGTAAGAGCAATATTTAAAAAAAATGTCCCTATTTTTGTGCCTTTGTCTCACTTTTATTTATGGCTTTGTCCAGATTTCTTGCTCTAAGAGGCTGAGACGTATGGTGTGGTGTTAACCCAGCATGGTAGAACTAAAGGTATTAAACATTGTGAATAAGATATCATAAAGTATTAGACAAAGGACAAAATGTGTATTTTTACCTTGGCTGGAGAATGACCACTCTTCCAACAAGGTGTTAATGTATAGGTAAAGCCCAGTGAAAAATAAGCTCACCACTTCACTGCAACATATTAATGTGTCATGCGGCTCAGACAAAAAAACAAATGGCAACCATTTTTATGCTCACTAAACACAGCTTTGCTTAAAGTGAGTGAAAAATAATAAAAAAGAAAGAAAAACAACTCAAATAGCAACAGGACTTGCCAATTTACTTAAACCCAACTAAGGTTTTACTAAGCTGCATTTGGCAAAGGTAAAAAATAAACAAAAAAAATCAATTATCACAAAAATATTTTTTTTCACTCAAGAAATTAGTTGCAGTTTAACGAAGCATTACAGTCCTTAATCAAGCCTTTCCTCCCAAAAATCCTGATGTGCTCTCTCCTCAGACAGCAAACCCCCCACCCATTTCACCCTAAAGCCCATCCCAACCTCTTACATCAAACACCTACTTATTAAACTGAAATCCTGTTTTCCTTCAGTAGATATTCTGCCAGCAGAATACATCAAGCTGGCTGCCAGCTACATAGCTTATCATGTGTCTCTTCTAATTAACAGGTCTATCAAGGAATCATACGCTCCTTCTTTACGGACAAAATCCTTCATCATCCCCCTTCTTAAAGGAGAAACCTCATCTAATACAACCAATTTCAGACCCATTGCCATATCATTCTCTTTGTCAAAAATTCTACAGAAGTGCATTCATAAGCAGCTTCTTCAACATATTCTTCAGGAAAAGCTCCTGACCCCCACACAACATGGTTTTAGACCTACCCATAAGCACTACAATGGCACATTAACTTTCACAGATACAATTAACTAAGCCAGAACTGAAGGCAAACTCGTTTCCTCTGCATTCCTTGACCTCTCTAAAGCTTTTGATCTAGTCTGTCAAAAAAAAGTCCTCTTCCAATTATCTTCACTCAGGCTATCACAACCCACACTACTATGGTTTAATAACCCCCTAACCGATAGATACCAGTCAGTTAAATGTCTCTCCACTTTTTCTCCCTTTCTTTCTGTCAATACTGATATTCCACAGAACTCCATTCTTGGCCCTCTACTCTTTAATATATTCACCAATATCTCAGCAAACTTCCTTCATTCAATATGCTGACGAGCCTACCTTAAATGTGTTTTCAACAACCTAATACATCTTCATAGAATTAATCAAGAAGCTTTTAACTCTGTTGAATGTTGGTTACAGGATAATCACCTCCTGCTACCTCCCAAAAAACTAAATTACTTTTCTTTTTTTTCAAACTCCCATTGCCATGAAAAAAAAACTTTAAATTTTCTTTTTTAAATAATACCATGATTGAAGTTACCCAACATAGGTTCATAGGTAGGTACTAGGCTATTGGCCCTAGGGCCTATTTAAGTCTAGCCAAAAAGGTACCCTGGCTTTTGCCACCCAAGAAAATTATTTTCCAGTGCCCCTGGCAAGCAGAGCCATAGAAGTGATCCCCAGGGTGAATTTCCTATCTCCCATCCAATCATCAACATTTTTCTTGGAGTGCTAATGAGGAGCCCTGTTTGACATAGATAGGTAGTCTGTTCCAGAGTGTGGGAAGTCTCTGGGACAGGAATCTATCCCTCCAGCATGTTCTGTTTATTGTGTTGACAAGGTTTAGGTCCCTAGAGTGTGTAGCTCGGATGGATTGGGATTTCTTTAAGTGGACTGTGTCCAACAGCTCTGGGTTTGACATAGCTTTGTATGTTAGGCAGAGATCGCCTCTGAGTAGGCGATATGCGACAGAGTAAAGCTGGAGTTTTTTGAGACGGTCTGCATAGGGCATCTGTTTGAGTTGGCCAGTAATCCTCTTTGTGAGGTATTTCTGCGGCCTTTCCAGTTGTTGTAGATGTCTTGTGAGGTGCATACCAAAAGGACAGTTGTACTCTATAATGGGTCTAATGAGTGATGAGTAGAGGGGAACAATGACCTCTTTTTTTCTGGATGAGAAACCTTTTGTGATGAGGTGTGCCATATAGAAGGATTTCCTGACAACTGTGGCGATGCGATTATCAAAGGAGAGACTAATGTCCACCTGTGTCCCAAGGTCTCTTATCACACTTTTGGTGTTAAGTAGACTACTGCCTATGTCGTAGTTCATGGGTACAGAGTTTTTACCAAAGGGGATGACAATGCACTTTTTGGCATTGAGCTTGAGGCCATGGCTTTGACACCAGGCATCTGTCTCAGTGAGGCCCTTTTGTAGGATGTCCACATCGTTAGGAGTTTTGATTATGGCTCCTAGTTTGCAGTCATCTGCAAACTTAGTTAGCCAAAGACCTTCTGTGTTAGCCTGTACTTCAGAGAAGTAGATACCAAACAGGAGAGGACCCAGGACTGAACACTGTGGTACTCCACTTGTCACTGGTCTGAAGTCGGATTTGGAGTCTGCCACTTTCACAATGTGGGTTCTGTCAGTGAGCCAGTTGGCAACCCATCTTGTGACATTGGGATTTATACCTAGTTTAGTGAATTTATCTATAATTCCAGAGTGGGGGATGGTGTCGAAAGCCTTGGCAAGATCTAGATAGGCTGTGTGAACCACCTTACCCTCATCTACAGCTTTGGTGACTGCTTCAAAGAAGTCTATCAGGTTTAGGAGACATGATCTGCCTTTTACAAACTCAAACTGTGTGGGGTCCAGAGTTTGGAGATTACCAATGTCTTTGTTTATGAGCTCCATGATGATACGTTCCATGGCCTTGCAGACCAGGCTCATCAGACTAATGGGGTGGTAGTTCCCGGGGTCTGTCATGGCTCCCTCTTCATGGAGTGGGATAACTGTTGCGTTGCACCATTCAATGGGCACAACGCCTGAGGTGAGGCTATTATTGAACATGGTACTTAGGTGGGGTGCCAGTTCATTCTCTAGTTCATGCAGAATGCAGCCTGGGATGTTGTCAGGTCCCATGGATGCTGCATTCTTGGCTTTGGAGAGTGAGGTTTTTACCTGTGCAGCCATGATTACAGGAACTTTGCATTCTTCTGGTATAGAGATGGGCCCTTTAAGGGGTGAGATGGGGTAAAGTTAGCACTGAACCTGTCTGCCAGGATGTTGGCAATATCAGTTGGTTCTGTATATTTAGTGCCATTGTGCTGTAACTCAGAGCAGATCTGAGGGTTGCCATTGAGATTCTTGACATAGCTATAGATTGCTTTGTGGTTGTCTTTAGAATCAGTGGCGATTTTGTTTTCATAACTAAGTTTAGAGGATTTTATGAGAGATCTCAGCTTCTTACTGAGGCTGACCAGGGAGTTCCTCCAATCATGGGATTTTACTCTCTTTTGCAACAGTTTCTTTCTTCTGTTGTAGAGTTTGTTTATGGTAAAAGACCACCAGATTGGTATCCTTTTTTTGGTGGATAGCATCTTGGTTCTGTTAGGGATTTTATGGTCCATGCACTCATGTTAAATGCTTATAAAGTGCATTTGTGTAGGATTCAGCAGTCATACCTCTATTGTCCATCTGCATGGGTGTCGTGAAGTTTGCCACTTCTGTCTTAAGAAGCGTGAAGTTGGCTTTGGAGAAATTTTTTACGGTTTCCCTAATGGGGGATGGGGCAGGATGTGGATGTCTAGGGTGATTAGCTTGTGGTTGGATCTGACCAATGAGGAATTAACCTCTGGTGTGGAACACCAGTCGCCCATGTTGGTAATGACCAGGTCTAGGATATTGCTGCCCCTGGTGGGGGTGTGGATAAGATGATCCAAGGCATTGGAATTTATGAATTCCAGAAAACGTTGAGCAAAAGAGTTGGTACATGATTAGTTTCCCAGTTAATGGTGGTGTAGTTAAACTCGCCCATTATTAGGGTGTTGGGTTGTACCCTAATATTTTCCAGTGTATCAAGAAATGAGGAGTGGGAATCCTGGGGCATGGTGGGGGGTCTGTAGCAAGCTACAATTTGGATTGCAGTCTTGCCCAGAGTTCGTTGCACTTGGATAATCTTGGATGCATTATGCTGAGCAACTAGCTTGGAGGTGTGGATATCCTTAATGAATATGGACACTCCTCCGCCTTTAGTGTTTCGGTCTGGGTTAGGTGGCTGAAAAGTGTGGTATGAATTACAGCCTGGTAATGCAGAGGTGCTCTCTGAAGCTTTGAACCAGGTCTCTGTCACTGCACAGATGTCGATGTTCTCCATTTTAAGGAGTGCCTCAAGTGAGTGCATGTTGAGGTTTAGACTTCTAGCATTGAGTAGTGTTACCCTCAGATTTTGCTTGCTTGTACCTGTTACAGTGGTGAATTTGTCATTTGAACCTTGCCTAAAAAAGGCACTATAGGGGTGGCAAGAGCCTTTGCCAGTATCCGTAATCCCAAGGGCGACAGATGCAGGCCATCTCTGGCAAAGCATCATAGTCTGTCGATCATGTCATCCCAGGCAGACAGATACTAGATTCCCTTAGAATAACACCAGAAGCTTAGCCAATTGTTGAAGTCAGTCATTTTGTCCTTGTACTGTGGTATCAATCTGGGTGATGGCAGGATGCTACGCAGGGCTAGGGTCATACTGCCTGGGCTACAAGATCAGAGAGCTCCTCCATGTCTCTTTTCATGTAGTCCAGGGAGGTATGTCTCAGGTCATTCACACTAACATGGCCAATGACAGAGTCATATTTGTACTTGTTGTAGAGTGACCTGAGTGCATGCGTTATGTGGTGGATTGTGGCACCTGAGAGGCAGCTGACAGTAACGTTCTCCTTGTTTAGCCTGGTGAGTGGAACATCAGTGTGCCTGACTATAGAGTCACCTATGACTAGAGTGTTGGGTACGTTGTTATGCCTTATGGGCTGTAGTTGAGTGGCACACTGAGTTTGTGGGCTATGTGTCATTTGGGTTGTGTTGGGGTGGTGGAGGTTGCTTGCATTTCTGCTTTGGAGGTCTCGGTTGTTTGGCCAGATGTTTTTGAGAGCTTCTGTGAATGTAGGCATGTGTTTTGTGCTTCTATGTGTGTGTTTTGGTGGTGTGTTTTGGTGGTGTAGGTTTTGAGGGACTATGTGATGAGTGTGATGTGGTGCAAGTGTTTACCTTCTTCTCTTGACTGTCTAGTCCAGTCTTCAGTGAAGAGAGCTTTGCTTCCAGTTTGGCTATATAAGTGCATCTCTCTCAGGTTGTTGTGTTGGGTAGTAGGAGGAGAGGGTTGTCTGTGTACATGAGGCAATTGCTGCATTGCCTCAAGATGCCCAGATGCATCAGGTAGACAGGAGAAAACACTGGGAGCTGACCTTTAGACATACCTGGATAGGTGCTTATTTATTAAGTACTAAAAACTGTTTTCCTCTAGACAAGTGAGGAAAGTTGAGTGCTGTCGTAATTTGTTTCTCATTTAGTGCTTACAATGAGTTCTGAACAAGTGCGGATCTCAAAGAAATAGATTTGAGTGCTAAAACTGAAAAGCTGGCTAGCTGGAAGGGAAAATTTGAAGAGCAGACTTTATGGCGCTGGGAATAGTTTAACCCTAGTTAAGTAGGGGGGAGGCTCAGGAGCTTACAAACAGTCCTGGATACAGCAAATCTGTATCTGGACTAGACGTATTGCAGGAAAGGGGGAAACAAGCTTAGACTTTTTTTTCTCAGTAAAGTGGAAATGGAGAAAGATGGAACAGAAGTTAATTCAAGGTTAAGAATCTGAGTGGGTTGGCCTTCACAAATGTTCTCTCTCTATTAGATTGAATGAACTAATGACACTTGACTGGGTGGAGTGTCCCAGATCAAATATACAGTATGGGTGGGCAACTGCAAAGCCACCAAGTATAAGAACATCACAACAATAGGGAGGGTGGGAAAAGTACAGTTGTGTACATTTACCATAAATGTAGATGTTCGAGTGTATTCACTGTTGCAGTCATTACATTTGGGTAATCTGCTGGCAGGTTGCCCTCAGTTGGTCTGATTAACAAAGTCTTGTGTCCTGCATTGGTTGCTGTCCCTTCTTCCATGACGTCAGGTCAGAGGTATAAAACATGCAGCCGATGCCATTACATCAGTTTTTCTTGCCCCAGATGTCAGGTGCCCCCCAAATGCGGAGCAATATATATATATATATATATATATATATATATAGATATATATAAAATAAGAAACACAAAAATATACCTCCAAACAAAAGCAAATACATCAAAAAGGCTTTTAAGCATAATAAAAGAAAGAAGAGGTATAGTAAAAGAAAAGCAGGGGGCTGGAGGGAGGGTAACCAGGACTGCAACAGTGAATACACTCGAACATCTACATTTATGGTAAGTACACACCAGTGGCGGCTGGTGACTTCAAATTAAAGGGGGGCTGCAGGAATCAGCTGAATGGGTGGGGTCAATGGGAAAGGGTGCGACCAACTAGAAAGGGGTGGAGCTATGCTCAAAACCACAACAACTGGAACTTTAATTAAATGCGCTGTCCTGGGTGCCAAACCATCATTAAGAGAGTCCAATCAAGACAAAATGAAGTGTAGAAGAAAAAAATATTTCAATGCATTGGCTACATGACAACTTACTTAATATCTAGATGGAAACACAAAGGTTGTGTGGCATGAAAAAATAAATTGCTTTTTAAATACATTACTGGAATGCCAGTCAAAATCAAGTATAAAAAAAAAAAACAAACAAGCAGCACTTAGCTCAAACCACTTCTCCTTGCACTGCAGTTCTAATTATAATTTATATTCAGCTTTATAAAATTACCAAGTAACATGCTGAAAGTAGCAATCTCTGTGATCCCCCCACTTGTAAAAATGTTTCTTAACCAAAAAAGACCTGCTGCATGAAAACAGCTATCTACTTGTTTCATGGAGAACACATGATCAAAGTAAAAAATGAACAGCGAACAAGAAACAAGCTCAAGATAAATTGTTTAAAGGATTACTGCACAAGTTATGGACCACACATGATAGACTGGCATTCTGTTTAGTTTACAGGTAAAGCATGCAAAGATAACTGCAAGTCTCCAACAAATGTAATGAGCTTCTGAAAATACTGTAATCCTGTCCTTTATTACAAATACTGTCATATGCATTTCAATACCTAAGGCTTATACGTTATCTAGTTATGTAAATGTTCTCTGCATGGCAACAATGAAAAGGCTTTAAATGCTGGTAATTCTTTAACAGTATGCTTATTAAAGCTTACTTGCAGCTTACAATCTCTGACAAGCTTACCTGATGGTCATTAAAGCATTGCTACTTTAATACAGAGCAAAGGGCACTGCAACAGCATGCATTTTCTGAATAATAAGAAGCATAAATCAACAGTATAAAAATATGACAGAAAACCAGAACATTCTGCAAAATCAAGGACAGACTTTATTTATTTTACATTTGTTAACTGGGGGTGTCTGACTGAGCCAAAAAGGCCCTTTTTCAGCAGAGGCCCGGGGAGAAAAGCTCCACAAAGAAAAATTGCAGATACATTTAGTTAGACATGATCAGTATACACACAAATTACAAAAGACATGTTTTTACAGTGGTATGCAGCACATCAGCAGTTACAGTGGAGAGAACAAACAAAAAGTATTAATTTAAAAATAAAGGTAATTAATAGATTTGTGGTGTACAGATGAAATTTGGAACATAGGTAGAATACATACATAGTACACAGGTACAGTACATACATTGTAGATTAGCCAGTGTTTGTGAGCAAGATTGAAAACTATTATCAAGTACTCTAGATTTAGTATGTATACCTTATCCACTTTCACTAGCCTGGGGAGCAATCATGGCACTGCCAACTTTGCTTGAGATGTTGCCTGATGAGGTCTTTAAAGGAGGCTATGGATGATGTGTTTTGAATGCTAGTGGGGACAGAGTTCCCTTTTTAGCCACTGAACTACTATACAGAGCATCTCCAAAGCTAATGTAGCTGTTGGTGACTTCTAGAAGTAGTTTGCTTGATGATCTAAGAGGCCTTTTGGCTGAGTGATGTTGTACTAGGTTTCTGAGGGCAGGACACTTATTGGAGAGGTAATAGAAAGAATGACAGAGGCAGAGCTGATTGTAAGTTAGGAGGTTGGGCAGTTCAAGCGATTGGAGCTGTCTCAAAGCAGTACAGTGATGAGTTCTATATGAGCAATTTGCAGCAAAGCGGGCAATAGCAGGCTTCCATTTTGCTTAGTTCAGTTTTGTTGAGATTAGTCAGAATGGGAGATGCATAGAGTAGGGTGGATAGAAGTTGGGGACGAGCAATGGCTGATCTTGTGTAGTTGGTAAGAAATGGTTTGATATGGTAGAGTGATCCCAGTTTGGCATGTACTTTTTTAATAGTTAAGTTGAGATGACTATCAAATTTTAGGTGGGAGTCTATGGTTATTCTCAATAGCTTAGCCTGTGCCATTGGAGTGATTGGAGCAGCATTTGTGGAGTAGAAAGTGAATTTACTGTTATCAGTGTTTTTGTTAGAACTGGTTATAATCATAAGCTGAGTTTTCTTTGGATTGAGGATAAGTCTGGTTTTGGTAAGGTAGTTTTCAACATCAGAGAATGCTAGCTGAGTTGTTTGCAGGAGGGTGGCAATGTTTTGTGCAGCACAGATTAAGGTAGTGTCAGCTGCATACTGAATGATAGATGCATGCTGTGTTGAGGTATGGAGGTCATTTGTGAAGAATGTGAATAGTAGTGGTCCTAAGACATAACCCTGTGGGACTCCTATAGTTATGGGCAGCTGAGGAGAGAGAGAATTTTCCCATTTCACTGCTTAGTACCTGCCAGTTAAGTAGTTTTGGAACCAGGTAAGAGTGGAATTTGATAGGCGATATTGGTTTAGTTTGTTTAGCAGGATTTGATGTGAGACTGTGTCAAATGCTTTGGACATATCCAAAAAAACAGTTGACACCTGTAGTCCTTCATTTTTGAGATGGTTTACTGTGTCTGTGAAGCAGAGGAGGGCTGTAGTGGTACTATGGGCAGGTCTGAAACCATGCTGAGTAGGTGACAGGATGTTGCAGTCTAGGAGATAGTTTAGCATCTGGGTATGGATGCATTTTTCTAGGATTTTGGCCAGGGGGGGAGAGTAAAGCAATGGGTCTGTAGTTATTAAGTTCAGTGGAGGTCCTGCCTTTATGTATGGGTGTAACATAGGATATTTTCCAGAGTTTAGGAACATAGTTTTCAACAATTGATCTGTTTATGAGAGTGGAGACTGGGATAGCAATAGCATCTGCTGTGAGTTTCAAGAAATAGCTGGGGAGTAGGTCAGCTGCTGTTGATAAGGTTTTAATTTGGAGAGCATGCTTTTGATTGAAGTGGTGGAAACTGTTTTGAGGGTAAAGCTTGTATTAGTGTTATTTGTGTTGGGGGGATAGTGAGGAAGGAACTGTCCTGTGATACTAAGGATAGAAATGAGTTCACAAAGTGGGAGCTGAATTGTGTTTCAATGGGAACTTCAGTGTCAGGGGTGGTTGGTTTGGGGGTAGCCTTTTGGGTGGATTTTAGTAGCTGGTTTACACTTTTCCAAAATTTTTGGGGGTTATGTTGGTATTTAGTTTGTAATGTTGTGTAGTAGGATTATTTTGTCCAGCCTAATGCATTTTTTTGCATGGTTTCACAGTTCTTGGTACTTAGTTAGGCTTTGTGTTTCTTTGTTTTTTGATAGTAAAGCCAGGCAGTGTCTCTGGACTTGAGGATTTGTTTGGTTTCTTTACTGAGCCAGGGGTTTGTAGAGGTTCTAACCTTGATTTTGCACAAAGGAGCGACAGTGTCTAGGTGTTGTAGAAATGTTTTGTTGAAATATGCTACAGCCTGGTCAAGAGGGAGGGTTTTTAGGGGGGGATCCAGTCACAGTTAATAGAGTAAAGTGTTGAGGACCTCAATAGAGAATGTCTTTGTGTTTCCAGTGGATATATAGTTAGTGGTTTTGCATATGCTTGTTCTACTACGTATAAAGTATATTATGTTGTGGTCACTTAAGGTGTCTGGGAGACTGCCTGTGTGAGGGTACAATGTGGGGTTGTTGTTTGTACCCAGTCAAGGATGGATTCCCTTTTAGATTTTTTATCACATCTAGTTGGAATTTGGACTAGCTGCTGGTAGCCATGGAGATTTATTAGATTACTTGGTGGTTCTGATATACAGGTGAACCAATCTAGGTTGAAGTCCCCCAGAATAAGGGTTTCTTGTGAGTATGTGGAAGAACACCAGGATAAGAAGTCTTCAAGGCTAGCAGGTGTATTACCAGGTGGAATATAGATCACAATTGTGCTGATGACTTTTTTACGGTGAAGTTGAAGTTGTGAGATAAGCATGTCCCAATTATTGGGGGAGGAGTAGGAGTTTGGTAATTGACGGACATTTAAGTTGGACTTGTACAGTAAGGCAGTGCAACCCCCTTTACGAAGTGGTCTGTCTTGTCTAATGATATTGTAGCCGGTAGGGAGAACTTCTGAGTTAGCTATGTTTTATTTAGCCAGGTTTCTGTTAAAGCAACTATGTCTGGGGAGTAGTGTGCCATTGTGGCCTGGAGTTCAGGTATTTTATTCTTGATACTTCTAATATTAATATTTAGCATTAAAAGATGGTTGGTTTTGCTGCTGTTGTTGATTTGCCGAGGGATGAAGAAAGTGGGGGTGTTATGTTCTGACATTTGTGTTGGAGCAGTTTGTGTTGGACAGGATGGATTTGGGCCTGGGTTGGGGTGGATATCCCCACTTATGGTGAGCCTGCTGTTAAAATGGTGATACGGATGTTGAAGCTTGGTGAGGAGTGTGAGAAAGTATTGTGTCTTTTTGGAGTATGAATGAGAGCTTATGTGTTTAGTTCTAAATTGGTCCGTTATGTAGTTCTTGAACAATTGTGGGCAGATATTATTATAATGTATGGTGTCTGTATATGAGAGTGCATAATGTAGTGTTGTGCTACTAAGTTTGGGGATATTGCTAGAGTGATAACTTGTGGTGTTGTAAAGAATTATGAGAAGACAGACTAGACTTAGTTGTGAGATAGTCATGGTTATAAAGTTTAAGTTGGTTCTAGGTGGGGAGTCTGAATGGGAATTATAGGGTTGCACTATATGTGGATGGGGAAGTAGTGTGGGTGATGTAAATAATGCCTAGTAGGAATGAGAATGATTGGGAGTATTTTGTGTGGAGCAAGTTGGTGTGGTATAATGTGATATGACTTGAGGAGCTGTGATTGGTGGAGGTGATGTGAGGGTGAGCTGTGGGTGTGGCTGTGATTTCTATAAATGTAGAGGTAGTGGGGGTGGGAGGCAATAGGGGGCATGGCAGGGGAGCGGAGAGAGCCCGAGTGTTAGCGAGGGCGAATGGAATGGGGCAGAGCCCACCAAGACAAGAGAAAAAAGTAAGTATTACTTTACAAATCTGAACACTTTATTAAAATTCCTGAGGTCTAATGGCTTACCAGCAAGCAGAATGCAATTGCTGAAGAGCACTTGTGTCCTGGTGGGAGAGTAGAAATTTAAATATGGCTCCCTACTCAGCAGGAGTCTAATATAGATGAAAAGTCATGGTCATACTTGTGGTCTACCTTGGATGGGGGAATACTCTGCACACTTGCACTGCATAACTGCTCCTTGCCTTGCTTGGACACATCCAGAGCCACTACAATGGGGAGTGGAGTGCAACAAGTAGGTCACAGTTTGAAATGTCTCTGGCTGACGGTGGTAGCTCTGACACTCATACCTCTCAACCTCGGAGCAAGAAATCTGGACATAGCCATACATAGAAGTGAGACACAGGCCCAAAGATAAAGACATTTTTTAAATATTGCTCTTATAAACATAGAAAGATAATAGAATAGTAGTAGGTCTTGCATTAGTATGAATGTTTGAAGGGTATGAAATCTGAAACCCAAATGTCTGCCATTACTTTCTAACTTCAATCTTTAATGATTTGCTACTAATTTGCCAGAAAACCACAATTTTATGAAAAACAGACCAATATGTTATGCAAAAATATAAAATTGCCACACGATACAACAAGGAAACTGTCAAAGAAGGGACACCTTTTTAAAATTAGTACTGTTAACTTGAGCAGCTGACAAAATAAGAGCATCTACATGCATTTCTGAAATAAATGTAATCTATAACTCTGATCATTACAGTTATTTATAATTGTAAACTCTCCACGTTTTCTTCCAAAATTGCCATTTTGCAGAGGGATTATTAGGGGGACAGCAACATTTTGAGCCAAAATTGGAGACAGTTGAGAGGTTTGGATATTCCTAATTCTATAAAGCGATTTATTTGGACATACCTCTCAACCTTTTAATGCAGGAAATCTGGATAAGGCCAAATATATTGGGGGAATATACAAACAGTACTAAAAAGACAGTTGACAGAATAACAGGTCTTGCTTTAGCATGCATTTTTCTGAAGGTTATGATGTCTGAAACTCAATGTCTGTCATTATTTAGTGATTTTATTCCTAAATGATTTGGCAGAAAACCACAAATTTTATGAGGAACAAACCAAAAATCTATTCATTCTGCAAAATTCTGGACAGTTGAGAGGTATAGCTCAGCCGGCCCTTCTCCCCCCTCACAAAATCATGGTTGAATGGAGCGTTCCCCCCTGCAGCCATTCCAATGTCCCATTCCTTGGTTATTTTACCCCATTTGCATAAACACTGTAATGCGCATACTGCTTTACTTCTGCGATGATAAGGATTTCATTTGAAAGTTTTATTTTATATTTTACAGCATAAACCCTAATAGATATCTGCTAAACAAAGCAATGCAGTCCCACAATGAAAAGAGACTTAGTATTAAAACTTCTCTGCCCTTGAAACTCACATTCATTGAAACAGCATTGAAACCCACATTCAAAGAAAATACATTTTGCCAGTGGCAGATAAAAATTAATTTTGGGCTGTTTTCAAATCATAGACCCTTTGAACACGAAACATACACATGCCCTTTGATACACCTTCCTGACTGTATTAAATTATATTCCTTGTACAATACAGCACAGTTGTTAGAGGGAATTTTAAATTTATTGTTATGAACACTTTTCCAGTAAACAATGAAACAAAATGCATGCACCACTAATGACAAAACTGCCCAATTCAGAACATTTCCATCATAAAAGTCTACTCAAACTTCTACAGTCCACCAGTATCACTAAATATGCACAATCTCTGAAGAAGTAAAAGTCATCCAAACAATTCCACATTAAAGAAATCTGTTAACTAATGAAGAGGTTACTGCTAGCAAACAACTTTATATGTCATTGTTTCATCTACAAATAAAGTGCCTGTTGCCCTTGAGGAATAAATTGCCTATGTTGCATTAAAAAAGTGATAATGCTAGTAATATCAAAATAGGGAATGGATGGCAAACTGATAACAGGTTCATATTTACTAGGTATCTTTGCCAAAGAGGACTGCAGCATCAATCCCCTTTACAACAGAGTACAGTATCAGCAATAGATCTACCTACTGTGGGAGTAGAACCCACAGCCTTCTGCATCAAAAGCAAGTACACTACCTGTTGTGCTATTTACAATGTAAGCAGACTTGGCATAAGCAGCACTAAACTTTTGTTCCCCTGCAGCTCTCAGCTCCTTGTAAAATCTACTCGACATTCAGCTGTATCTCTGAACTTTGCAGTACAAGAAATCTGGAAAAAGCCAACATTTATTTTGGGGGGGGGGGGGCAAAAGCCCAAAAACCAGGGACACATTTTAAACATTGCTTGTATAATGTTGGGAAGTTGCTAGAATAAAATTATGTGTTACCACCATACATTTCACTGCCAAGTACTGAACCCAGGACCCTGTGCAAAACAGCCAGAGCAACATACCATTATGCTAAATCATCTATTTTTATAAAAGAAAGGATGACTGAAACTTAAATGGCTACCATTTAGCAAATTCATTTCTCACCATAGCTGTCAACATCTTAGCACAAAACACCTGAACAAAGCCAATAATGGGGGAATACAGCCCCCAATCATATTCAGTGAGTTCAGTTATCACCATAGCTCTCAACCTTGGCACAAAAAGCCTGGAAGAAGCCAATAATCAGGAAATACAGTCCAAAAAATAGGGACAAATACCCACTGAGGACACCAGAGCAAACCCACACAAACACAGGGAGGACATGCAGACTCCACACAGAAGGCACACCAGCCAAGAATCTAACCAGACAACCTGTAGCTGTCAGGCAACACTGCTACCACTGCACCACTGGCTATGTTAAGTAAAGTAACAAAAATACAGAAACCACAGATTTTATGAAGATTTAGAACAAATATGAGGCGAAAATCTGCAAATGTTTTACAAATGGTGGTGGGTAGGGAATTCAGGCTCTTGTCACTTGGGACCAAGGTACAGGGTTCAAGCCTTATTCTCTACCCACCACCATGAAGCAACTGGGGCATTACACACACACACACACACACACACACACACACACACACACACACACACACACACACACACACACACACACACACACACACACACACACACACACACACACACATACACATTCTGTCCTCCATAAACAAACACCCTACCTGTCTGTACTCAGCTACGTCCTCTGCAGCGATCACCTGTCCTCAGACCAGCTCCTCTGTGTCCTCCATAAACAAACACCCTACCTGTCTCTGTACTCAGCTACGTCCTCCGCAGTGCAGCGATCACCTGTCCTCAGACCAGCTGCTGCAGCCCGATTGGTTCTCCATAATGGTCCACACACCCCATTGGGTCTCCTGTGAGATGTGAGGAGGCTGGAGCCTCCTGCTGTTGGTCCAGCCTGTGGGCGATGCAGTACGGTGATTGTGCGGTTGTCACCACATAGACCTTTGAGCTGGAAGGGCGGAGTTTCCTGCCTTCCCTATCCGGACTGCCTAACAGAGCAGTCTGGAGCTCTTAATGCCTGAGCATGCGTGCTTGGAGTTCTGGTCTGCCTAACACAGCAGTCAGGAACTAAGTTCTACTGTGGGGGGAATAGGGAATTTATTTAATCCATTTTACAGGTGGGGGACCCATTTTACAGATGGAGGGA